>NC_089780.1:29517665-29545165 GCF_040412425.1 Macrobrachium rosenbergii | reverse complement strand
TGATGATATAGTCCCTGTGTACCATTATACTGTATGTTTTATTCAGTTCCTTAGACGAAGTTATTCAATGAATCAAAGATGATTTAGTAAATCAGTCTTTAAATTTCTGTTGGCAGTACTTGACGGGGTCATTGATAAAATTTACATAACATCATGGCTTTATGTACACGCCAAAAAAATGATTTTATTAAATAGCTTAAACCAAAATTTGACATGAAAAATTAATAAAAAAATTGAAAGTATGCAACACTGATGTGTTAGTATTTTGTTTTGTTTAAGACACGGTGTTTTTCCGTGTTTATGTAAAGGTGTGTGTGTGTGTATATATATATATTTATATGTATGTATGTATTGGCTGTCATTATATATAAGACTCATTATTACTTAAAATGTGGGTAAAAATATTGCTCTAAGTGTTAATGGAATTTAAAGGTAAGTTAAAAAAAGAGGCCGAAGCCAGAGATGAAGCCAGAGATGCGAACACATTGTTTACTTAGCCTGCTTTCGCGGCTTTAGTCTAAGATTACCCCGGAGGACTTTGTCGTTATCTCTGCGGCATGATCGCGAAACCACAGAAAACAAACCCTCCAGCAGAAATTTTTCCGAAAAGATAAACCCTCCCTCTCGTCTTCCTGAAGGTTGGAGATAACCTTCCATTACCTCTTACTACTACCTCCTCCTCTTCCTCCTCCTCCTTGTCTTCCTAAAAACCTAAGAAATGAAGCTTCTGAGATGAACACTTCACTTTGAAATTCCTCAAATAACACCTCGTTCCTGGCACGCTTGCGCTGTGGTGAGGTTTATTCGCCTATGGTTTGTAAACAAATTTCGCGCAGGAATCCACTTGTGCGTAATGTCTATCTTTAGGCATCTTGAGGACAAAGATGAGTTGAATTCTTTAGTAAAAGGACTCTCTCTCTCTCTCTCTCTCTCTCTCTCTCTCTCTCTCTCTCTCTCTCTCTCTCTCTCTCTCATTAATGGTAATTTTAATATAATGATTTGATGGCTCACTAGTTATTTTGACGCTGATTTTCAGTTTCATCAAGAGGTGTAGTTATAAGATTTTATATAGTTTTCCATAGATTATTATTTATTTAATTATATAAATGATCAACCTGTCTAATGCCGTGAAACCTAACTTGCAAGGGGTTCATCTGTGATTCAGCTTTTTAAGAAATTGCTTGGACAGTTCCTGTTGTATGTTTTGTCTTTGGCTACCCCTTATATAGAAACAACGTTTTATAGAATTGTTTTATAAAACCGGTCGAAAGATCCACAAAAATTTGCTACAATTTTGAACCTATAAGGAATATTTCTAAATTTGCTGTACTTTTCTTTCTTTTTTTCATTATATATTTGTTTACACGACTTTATTTTCCCTAAAGATATATTCATTCACGCTTTAATATTTTTTGTTTTTTTATGTTTATTAATATACGTATATATGTATATGTATTTGACACACACATACACATATACATATATATTATAGTTTTTATTTACCCATAAGGAGTTATGACATTATAGTTGAGTCTTTTTTTTCTCCACAGCCGAATGTGTACATCTGTTTACACTGTAGATTTTCGCTTGTACAACGATAATGATATAAAGTTTTGCTCATGCCATAATTCTTTTAGACAAAGGTGGACACATCGTTACTGATTTGTATCTCATGAAAATGATTATGTTGATATCTATAAGGTTTCGTTACACCTGTCTCAATACGAAACCATTTCATATTCACTACGACGAAGGTCGTATGGTCTACGGTAATTCCTTATCCTTTATTACCTTTGGAGGACCTTGAGGCGAGTTGTGAATCCTAATACCCTCACTGTGGAACCGACTTCTTTTCTGTGATTGTCATGTAAAATTGAGATGTTTCATCATATTTCTGGCTCTCTGTCTCTCTGTCTGGGTTCTTCAGGTTAACTGAGAGGTTTCATTCTCCCTCTCTCTCTCTCTCTTTCTCTCTCTCTCTCTCTCTCTCTCTCTCTCTCTCTCTCTGGTTTTTCATGTTAAATTGAGATGGTTCATCATATTCTCTCTCTCTCTCTCTCTCTCTCTCTCTCTCTCTCTGTGTCATTGAATGACTCAGAAGGGGGTCCCATTGTCCGAGTTTTCGTGTGTCATCATTGTCATCAGTGCTCAGAGCATTCTGTATAGATTTCAAGACCGTAAATTGTGAAGCATTCTTTTGCATATACATTATACATCCGTCATTGCTGTCCTTGTCTTTCTCTGAATCCAACCACTTTGCTTTAGCTGAGAAAAGTCAACTAAACTATAACATTGAATGTTTGGAACTTGGTAATGTTTCTGATGAAGGAAGATTTTGTAATGATTTCAGATTTAGTATAGATAATATGAACATAAATTAGTGTTCATTGAGAAATTCCATACAATGTGATATTCTCTTTCAAACAAAAACCACACCCCATTCCACTTTATGGCGCCGAATGATGTCGGCTTTTGACATAAATATCATAATCACATCGCTGTTGGCCCTTTTTCTTTGTACTGTTTGATTTGTAATAATATTTGTTACAAAAAAGATAAATCTCTCTCTCTCTCTCTCTCTCTCTCTCTCTCTCTCTCTCTCTCTCTCTCTCTCTCTCTCAACTGATACTCACAAGCATTGTTCCTTCGAATTTCGCACGCTGTTTTAAAAATTAGTCATTATTGGATATTATATAGATACTTTTAATTATTATTGATACATAAGGCACCGCTATTGTATACACAGTTCTAAAGCTCTCTCCTTTGCTAGCATCCATCCGCTCCGTTTTCCGCATATCAAAGCAAGTTAGATATTTTAGTATTAAAGCACTTTATTCCTTTGCCACGTTACAGGATGCATTTGTCTGTGGTTGCTTGTATTCTCTGAAGTTTCATCACCTTAAAGTAGGCCATGAAGATTACGAAATCGGACTATCGAGTTATTGTAAGGCATTCTTCGTTGCGCAAAGTCCAATTCAGGTCATGAAGGATATCGTCTGAGACACGTCTTACTTCGTGGACAATACTTAGTTGTTCAAACGTTATGATTGCGGAGAATACATCTGCCAACTCCTGGTGAAATTAGAAAGGCCATGTACACATGTACGGTGTATGTTAATATACTGACGTACTCAATCATAAATTTATAATCAATGCAGCGTAACATGAGTTATTTGAATTTTATAACTTGAATGGAACTTTTTATTATTATTATTATTATTATTATTATTATTATTATTATTATAGGGAAGGAGACCCTCTCTTAGAAGAGTTTCTTTGGAAACTAGCGCTGCGTCAGTGAGATTGAATTCATTGCAAACTTTTTATATATTTACTGACAATTCCCTTTTCCTCGAGGCAAATGTCATTTATTATTATTTATGTTTTATTTTTGCAAAGCTGGCTAAAGTCTTTATAGGAATAAAAATGTAGTAAAAGTAACAGAACTTGTGTGCAGAGATTGAATATATTATAAAATTGTTATATTTTACTAACAATTTCCTTTTCCTCGAGGAAGTGGTTGGTTATTATTCACATGTTTATTTTAGCAATGTCTTTATAGGAATGAAAATATAGTTAAAATAATAGAACTTGTGTGCACTAAAGGGAATGGGATTCAGCAAAGGCCCCTTAGCCACTCACCTGAGCTGAGAGGGAGCGCTGATAACTGGTGCTGCCATGCCGGAGTCGTTACAATGGCTGTCAGCATTGTGTGCTGCTATTGTTACAAAGCCAACGGCAGAGTGTTTGCCGACATAATATTGTGCCTGACGATGTGTTGCTTCGACAAAGGCAGGGACGTGGGGTATCCATCGTCTCGTGTGAGAAAGTCAACTTCTCCCTGACCAAGTGTTTGTGATCAAGTGCCGGACACTTGATCACAAACACCGACTCTTGTTGTCCCATCCCCTTACAACTCTATTATGTGATGGCGCGACCAATCACACAAGAACGATGGCATTGTCTTCCAGGCCCTCGATGCTCTGTGACATACATTTTCTCAGCATCCTCTCTCTCTCTCTCTCTCTCTCTCTCTCTCTCTCTCTCTCTCTCTCTCTCTCTCTCTTTCAGTTCCCGCTCAACCCCGAGTTTGTTTGTTTTGCCAACTTCCCAGAAGAGGCACAGTAGCCCTTTGCCCTTACCTTACCTTCCCCCCTTTCTTTGTGAGCAGTCATTGATGTAGCTTCCTTTTCTTCATAGGGGAGAATCCTCCACCCTCTTAGTCTCTCCATCCTTTGTCTTTGTCCGTGTGAAGACGTCGTAGTGCTAATAATTAATCATAAGCAAGAAATATAGTCTGTGAAGGAGCAGCTCCCTTATAGCGAGTTGTTTCATTTCCTGACCCCTACGGAGCAGATCTGATTGCACGAGTTTGCTTAGGGCTGGAGGTAAGGCGAGATGACGGTTTGGTGGGTGGGAGGGCGGGTGGATGGGTGTGGGTTTCTTTGGCATGACAGAGTCACGAAAGTCAATCTTTTTGGAAGGGACGGTCACCTGCGTGTTCATTTGACAGGAAGGTTAAGCAAACAGCCGAGGCCATTGTTTTCCATGAGAAGATCTAATAAAGGTTTTGTAACCTTATACTAACAGCAGGTGCTTTTTCTTCTGCCTCCTTTCCTTTTTCCTCCATATACTTTCCTCTCCATCAGTGTCTTGCATTGTATTTTACACTAAAGTTTGTCTAGAATGATTTTGGTTATGATTTTTACCCAATTTGGATATTTCATGTACAGGTTTTGGTCCAGATCTACAAATTACTGTATTTTTTAAGAACGCAGAACGACAATGTTAATATTTAAAATTTTTAAATGAACGTGTGAAGAATTTTTACATATGAGATTGATAAATTTGTAAGTTTTCTGTTAATTATGGAAATCTTAAATTGACGGTTTTAACCATTTTAGGAATTTAATCATGAACTAAATAAATGTTGCTTTAGTCAGATTTAGAATTTGGAATGAATTGCTGAATTTGTCCTAATTAATGGAGGTATTAAAATTCTTATATTGAAGAACCACTCCCTGTTCTCATTAGAAAGGACTCTTACGTGTTATTTGAAGAAACCACTCCATGTTCAGCCACCGTAGTATTTGATGAACAATCAAAGAGCAGAAATTTTTAACAGATGTCGCTTCTTCACCTTGCTATCTCAGCAAACCCCCCCCCCTTTCAACCCCACTCAAGCACCCACCTTCCACGCAAAGGTCATCATACGAACATGGTGACCTTCATCCTTACAGAGGTCATAATACGAGCATAGGAGCTTTGGCCTTGTCGATTTACGTGATTGTAGGTAAACTTAAAAAAAATTTCTTGCATAAACTTATAAATTAATTTAATTTCGAAAATTGATAGTTTTATAATGATATAGGGACTTAGATTCTAATCAGTATGTACAACTGAAATTGTGAATTAAACCAAAAGCTTTATGATTTTAATAGTCTTTTGCTTTCACTCAAATAGTCTGTCCTCAAGAGAAGTCATTTAAATATTTGGACGTCTAAGCGAGTGCAGTAATTAGAATATTCGGACGCCAGAGAGAAAAAAGTTCTGTATTTATCGTTTTAATTGTGGTACACTGTTATGCTTAGCCTAATAATTTTTGGTGCTGCCTTTGAGTTTCGGGTTACCTCTTTAAAAAAAAAGATAGGTCCCTCATTTTAATTGATATGCCATTAAAATTACTCCATATGCAACTTACAACTGGCGATGTTTGAATATTCTTTACTGGTAATTTTAAACCATATACTTATGTATGTGTGTATATATCTTATATATTTGTGTGTGTATGTGTGTGTGTTGGAGGGTAAATGGAGAAGGTCCGTCATTTAGTATTAAATGTTAAAAGTTTCTTGGGACGTCGAAGGGCGACTTTAAGATGACTATGTGACATCTAAGACTGCATTTTAAGGGTTACTTTTAATCCAAATAGGTGTTCTCTGTTACCAAATGTGTAATGCACTTTTGGCAATAAAAAATAGTATAATACACCAGGCAAAGAAAAATAATTAAATGTAAGTGGAAAGTCAGTGCCATCAATGACAATAATGTAGTTACCCTTGTGTATGGTTGATGCCTTGATCTTACTCCAATCTCTCTCTCTCTCTCTCTCTCTCTCTCTCTCTCTCTCTCTCTCTCTCTCTCTCTCTCTCTCTCTGACTTAGGAATGTTACTTGTGTTATTTTTGGATACAATAGTGGAGCACAACAAATTACGTTACTTCATTTAACGTTAAAAGTTATTTGGAATATAGAATTAATCCCAAATTCAAGCTAAGAACACCACAGGGTTTTATTGGTGCCTTCAGATGAAATGTTTACTGTCAAAATGGAAGGCTATTTAGAGTTATTACTTTTCGTAGATAGAAAATATCAAGAAAAAATTTCTTCGTTTGGAAAAATCTTGAAAAAGATTGTTTTGCCCTGGAATTACTCTTGCATTTTGTCATCTTTGATATATCTTTAAGTAAGCTACATTTGCAGGTTAGCGAAGTCATAACTCTCAAGCTCAAAATACCCAGGGTATGAAAGCCAGGTGCACTGAATGCCGTGAGATTTATGAGAAGTTAATAAAAGGCATTGGACCATAGGCCACTTAGGGCTTTGAGAAATAAGCTTTAGGGAAAGTGGCTCCGTAAGGTGTGTGATACTAATAAGTTAAAAATGTATATCAGAGACAAGGGAGAATTTAAAGCAAATAATAAGAACTCTCCGTAGAACACGTGTATCACAATATGACGATAATTACACAGAGTTCATACTCAAGAAAGTGATGTGAAGGTTCTACAGTAAGAACACTTAGATATAAACTAGGGGAGGGGTGGAGACAAAACAGATTTCATCATCTTTCATTCAAAGACAGGGAAAGACATTTGAACTGCGGGAAGTCCATGGCAGGGATGACAAAATACTTCGGTTTGTAAATGCACCCCGCAGTGATTTAATTTTTATATAAATCGGTCCAAGAAACTTTGACTACATAATGCACACAGTTGCACATGCTGTATAGTGTGACCACAAAATACACCGACACACACTGTCCTACATTACTCAGACACACTCACGAACGTTATACAGTATACCCCGTGTTCGCGTTCTCACGATGCGCGGACTCACGCATTTGCCAGTTTCTCTGTGGAACATATCTACCCATTATTCGCGGAAAATTCGCCCATTCGCGATATTTTTCACTGAGAAATATTCACTAATTACTGTATTTTCATATACTTTTCATGAATAAATGCACTTTTTGTGACAAAACTATTAAAATACTCAGGTATAAGCATTTTCACAGGGTTTTTCTTGTGTTTAAACTATCAAAATGGGCAGTTCTAAGTGTTTTTAGAGGGGTTTTAAGTATTCGCGGATTTTAGCTATGGGGGTACGCATCCCCGCGAATACGGGGTGTTCGCTTATAATATATATATATATATATGCAGGTAGATAGTTATACACACTTACAAGGAAAATTTTACAGTAATATGGAGTGTCCTGAGAAGTATATGTCAAAAGTGAGCTTTTAGGAATCACTGCCATTTTTATCCAACTTTATGTATACCTAGTCTGGGCATACATACAGTATATCATCATTGTATCCAGCGCCGTGTGACATAAAGGGCCTCTATGAAGCTGCGCCACTCATGTCTTTCCTGCCAGTTATAAAAAAGGCAGGAGTTCCGCATATCAGCTATTTGTGGTAAACCATATTATGGAGCAGCATATTGGATGCAAAAGAGCTAACTGAAATTATTCATGCAAGTAAATGCAAAGTTATTTAGATGGAGCCTTATTAAGTGAATTTAGCTACAAGGGAATGTTATGTTACCTTCGTGGTTTTCCCCGGGGGCTCATGGGTTGTATTTACGAAAATAGTGATTGGAGGTGAGAAAGAAGGATTAGATTGGAGCAAATCACAAGATTTACAAATCTTGCATAACAGAAATCATCATACATGTATAGAGATGAGACTTACAATAACGCCAAGGGGTGAAAACATGGTGTTGAAGAGGTGAGACAGCAAAATTATTAGATCTCTTAAATAAAGGAGATGAAATACGAGAATTTAAAGGTGAAACTGGGAGAAAACCCCAGGGTTGCACCAAGAAGTAAGAGTTGTAGAGGCTGGACAGCAAAATGAAAGAAAGGCATGAGCAACAGATGTAAATTAAAAGATCAGAAAATGTGTGCAGTTATGGGCCGAAGGGATTCTTCAAACAACCTTTTGTAATGCCCACTGTGAACTGCGTGAAGTGCACTGAAGGTACTTCCTCCATACGGGAAAGCATTGGGATAAATGAACACATACAGCGACATTTCATTTCTAAATTCAGGAACCACAACTCAAGTTTTCAACAATTTCGTCAGTCCCAGAAAGTCATGTTGGTTTGTGGTAGCGGAAAAATTGTGAGTCAGTTTTTCTTAAGGTACACTCTATTGTCATCCAATTCTGATGCCCAGAGCTGCACTTTGGCAGTTCCCATGAATGAGCTTCAAGAAAATGAATGCTCCTCTGTTACTACAAAAGCCGCCTTCTAGTTACACAAAGTTGAACTCTTCCACCAGGTTAATGGTGTAGAATGCGCATAGGGGGCATTTTCATCAAATAAATGATACATCATCTGTCAGGATATTCTGCTGTGACAACCTGATGTGATCGTTAGAGACGAGGATTGCAATTGTAATTCTCTTCCCCCAGAGATGAACAGTTAACTATGTTAGTTAGCTGTTTTTCATCTTTGATTTTTCATCTTAGAGGGAAGAGTGTAAGTGCAATTGTGAAATTGCTGAAAACTTCAGAAAGGAATTGAGAATCATTCAGATCCAGAGTCAGTCTGTTGCACTGTTGTACCCTTGGAACGGGACAGCCATTTTCCAAAGCAAATGACATGGACAGCTGAAGATCGTAAGTAAGAGAACGTTAATGGGAACCAGAATTATTAAGAGTTAATTTTGAAATCAACTTGTTTTTATGATAATGAAGCCGAATGAAAATCCTTTTAAATGTTACTCCTTAAGTTATTAACGTTCTCCAGCCTTCAGCAATTAAATATACATTGCCGACTGGCTACACATTGATATGCAATAATGACAGCCAAGGAATCCATCTTTCTTCAGTTAATAAAAGAGAAATCAACAACTTCCAGAAAATGCCCGGTTGACGAAACAACATTGCCATTGATCAGTAGGGGAAGGGTAAAAATTTTTTTAAAATGGAGCTGTCATCCGAGAATGCTTTTCCAGCTCGCAATTGCCGAAAGAAGTGGATCCCCTAACATCATGTGTGTTTCAGTATGATGAGAGAGAAAGAGAGAGAGAGAAAGTTCAAAAGCAAATCTTCCGTATACCTTGCATACCCACCTGGCCAGTCAACCAATCAATAATAATCTTCACCCTTTAGGATTTGATGTATCACTTCCACTCAAGAACTCGTTGTTTGTTGCTGAAGGCACAGCGAAAATAAACAGGTTTTCGTGGTTTTCTCGAGTTACAACTTTTGTATCGTAATTGTTTCCTTAAGGTTTAAAATCATCTAGAAAGACATAAGATACTGACCTTTGAATCATCATCAATTTCCGATATATATCATATATATATATATATATATATATATATATATATATATATATATATATATATATTGTATGTTTAGGATTCAGTAAGACCGGGTGGTTTAGATTCCAGATTCCTTGATTTCATTGAATCTGACACGAGTAGTATGAATATTGATACACTGAAGTTGTGGCCATTTGGCTATATTATATATATATATATATATATATATATATATATATATATATATATATATATATATATATATATATATATATATATATATATATATAATGAGCAACTTGTGCCACTCGCTCTTTATACCGAACTTTTCTTGCTGTAATGGATCTAGTATTTGTTGTGAACCGATGTGAGCGAATTTTGCTGACGAAGCACTTTTTGACCGTCTGACAGAAAAATGCGTGTCATGGTAGCCTGGGATACAGAATTAAAGCCCCACTCTAATAATAATATAACACTTAAAGTTAGTGGTTAAATGTTCCTATGTTTGGGTGTTTTAAAATCGAATTTTTTCCAGTTAGAAATATTTGGCTAATGTTAATTTAAGATGTATAATAGTCATTTAAATAGCTTTATTAGGTTACAAAAGAAGGCATCGTGCTTACCCCATACAAAAATGGAAAAAATGCACGTTAAAAGAAGAAGAAGAAGAATTAGGTTACATTGATACCTTTGATCAGAATAGAATATTTTCCAAACACGATAAAGAAAGAAGTAATTTGGCAGAAAATTTAAAATTGTCGGTGTATTGCATACCACAGTCTGAAAAGAAACCGGTTTTTTATTTGGTTTCGATTTGAGCTACTTAGAAGTCTTCGTTTTTCCAGTCGTCATTGTTTCTTATTGTCTAATTAAAGATGATTAAATGCCTTGTCATCACTGCCCTTTTTAGCATGTGGGTAAATTAAGACCGTCTCTTTATGTTGAAAGTCATCATGAGAAGGATAAATAAACAATAGAGCGTTTTATTACATGAACGCCTTTTAAAGTAAATTTTAAGCCTATTGACTAACAACTGCTTCAGTTTTTATAGGTATTCAATTTGCCGTAGGATACATCGAGAGGTTAAGTATAACTATTACAATTAAATGAACCATTATGCTTAGCAATGCACAAAAATAATCCCTTATTACTATTGATGTATTTTGTGTAAAGCAATTCTCTGTTTTCTGATATCTTGGCGGGTCAGGAAGAATTAAGACTGCTCTTCCATTTTATTGTTAACGTTAAACACTTGCCGAATTTTGCGGTTATAAATGCCATTATGGTGGAACCAACGTTATAATAGCAGTAGAATCAGTGATACTGGCGTTAATAGAAGTTGGTATTTAGCGTTGATCTGAATGTTTGAAGATTATTCGTTGAAAGAAGAGAATTAGCCATGATAGCCCCTAGGCGACAAAAGAATTGTGTGCTTGGAACATCTGATTTTTTTTTTTTTATTTGTAAGGAACATTATTATTTTACTTTGTATTTTATGTTACGGAGGAATGAACGTTGTCATTATTGTGTTACATGTTGGGGCAGTAGAAATTGCGTGATGACAAACATTCTTATATTTTCTCATGATTGTGTCTCTTTCAGCAAATTATATATTTTATCATTATTTTTTTTATTTTGTTTATTTGAGCTTGAAAAATGAAGGTAAACGAGAAAATTGTTTGTTTTAAATCATTCTCATCGGCATCTGTAATGGGAACTTTGCCTTCTTATGAGAATTGACATTGAGAAGGAAACAAAGTAAAATTACTACCCAGTCATTCTTATTATTATATTATAACCGAGGGAGAGCGTACATAAAAATTATAAGGTTGATGTACTTTCTTATAGAGAAAAGTCTAGTTACACAATGTTATATCCCCTGCCTTCACCATTCTAAAGCCAGCCAGTCATCCTCTGAGAAGATTTAATCGAATTACCCTTCTATCCAATTTAAAGCCAGCCAATAAACCCACAGGCCGTTATGAAGTTAGCCAGTCACCACACAGGCCAATTTCAAGCTGGCCAGTCGGCCTGGGTCATACTAAGTCCACAGTTACACCGAAGACGTTCTGAAGCTGGCCAGTCATCCTGACAGTCATTTTTCTTGCGTGTTTGTGTGTTTTTCAGATACTTACCCTGATTCGAATCTGTAGTTGCTTCAACTCGGAGGTGGTAGGTCACAGTAAAGCTGGTCATCTATTTCAAAGGTGGCCCTTCACCATGGACGAAAGTTTTGAAGCTGTCAGTTATTTTACTTCTTGTTTTAAAGCCAGCCTGTCACCTTGTTTACTGTTTGAAAGCCGTCTGGTCATAGTGGTGGCTGATCACCATGTCAGCTGATTTGAAAGTGGCCCATTACTCTGTAGGGGATTTTAAAGCATGTCACTTAATCTCTCTCGCTCTTAAAGCCAGCCCCTCACTGGTTGGCCAGTCACCCCATGAACTAAGTTAAAGAACACCAATCGTCTTGCAGTCTTTGAAAGTTGGCCAGTCACTCCAAAAATTATTTAATGACTGTCAGTCACCATTCTGACCTTTTAAAACCACCATTTTAAAGCTGACCAATCTTCCCTCTAGGCAATTGAAAACCGTCTTTAAAATGTGTTGCTAAGTTGGCCAATCACCTTGCCTCTATAAAGCCTGCTGGTCATTACATCAGCCATTTTAAAGCCAATTGTCATCAAGCCTGCCATGCTAAAGCCCAGTTAAGTCCTTTCACCAATGAATGTTAAGCTGATTTCTTATATGCTGGCCAATTTAAAATGATGGCAGTAAACTGCCAGTTATTTTAAAGCCCGTCAGTCACTACACTGGCTGATTTTGTATTGGTCAGTCACCTCATCAGGCAATTTAAAACCAATTGGTCTCCTCACTGGCCAGTTTAAAAACAGCCACTCACACTTTGTATGTGACATGGAAGGTTATGAATAATAAAAGTTTTTAAGAAGAAAGTGAGTAGGTAAGGACAACATTGAAAGTCAATAGAAGGGTACATATAGCCACGTCCGACAGCAAAAATAAAACAGATTTGAAAATCAGGTGATGTAATTAAGGAAAAGAATGATTCTAGAGTTGAATATACGTAGGAGTAATGAAGGAATTTCTATCCTTCAACCTGCAGGCTGTGGAATTCATTCTCCACTTGTTTTTGGTGGCACTTGCTCCACTGTCTTTTTTCGAGACAATGACCTATTTTCCAATAGCGTTCAGCATTTCCTCTCTGCTCCCACTCTTTAGGTTTTAACATTCAGGACGCCCCCACCCCCCGCCCCCCAACCTCAACTCCCACCCTGAGTAATGCGTCTCTCTGGGGATTGTGAATGATTCTTATGGATGTATGAAAATTAATGCTTGGTGCTTGTTGTGTTTTATGATCAGACTAAAGTCTGGGCATTGATGTAGCAGCAAACTACATTTGTAACGTAATAGATATTTGAGTTTGCGTGGGGTAGAGTAAATCAGTTGCTCAGCTTTTAAACACCAATGTGTAAGCAGATGTGGGAAAGAGAAAAAAACGGCAGCTTGAGAGACAAGTGTGAAGAAAGATCGCTATTGTGGGTTTTTTCTTTTTTTTTTTTTGTGTGGAAGATGCATTACTAATTTAGTCTAACCCGTTCCACTTAACTTGATTATTTATGACTAATATATCGCTTTGTGGAATTTAATAGTGGAATTTGACACATGGTATATGTATAGATATTCAGGGGTATTTCTATAATACACATACCTTGCCAGTAATCCCATATACCACAGCTTATTCAGTTATATCCTGTTGATGGTTATTGCATTTCATGCTACACAAGTCACGCCCCATTCCTGGTACAATGACAAGTGGTTTTCAGACGAAAACCAACCAGTTATACCAACCACCGCACCGTTCTGGCCAGACAAATGGCAGCCGTATCATATGCATAGGGTGTTGCCTATTCTTTGCCGTATATAAAGCCGATAGAGTTACTGGACAAGGATTTTTGTGTTGCCTTTTTCAGAGAAATATTGTTGGAGGAACGATGTTGTTTAGGTTATTCCGTTTGTACGTACGCATACACCTGTTGCAAAAAGTAATGGATGCCTTCTTTGTCATTGTGAAAAGTAAATATAAATGTGTATATCATATACTTTAGGCAGAATAATCGATATATTTTTTTTTTATCTAGAAAAATTCACTTGTGGTTCTGCATCAGCCAGCGGTAACAAAGGTCTGACTATTTCCAACATGAAAATCGGATGGAAGATGCACAGTGTAAAGTACACTGCAGTCTAGAATTAGGTACCATTCACGTTCAAGTACTGTCAGATGGGGCAGAATTTATATCCCATTTTCATGCCTTCTGGCCTTTGTTACTCGCAGGGGTAATATTGTATGGGGCGTTAACTTACAAGTTGTGATCCCTGTAGTCTTTCTAATACCTTCGCCGTGAAGTCCTTACCTTGAAACTATTTTTGGCGTTTTTTCATGAAATAGTAATGGTAATAACAACAACAATAATAATAATTCCTCAGTGTTTTCATGTCCTTTTGTTCAAACAGCAATTTATTAATTTCTTGTATTCATCAGTTACCATAAAGAAAAAAACAGATATATAACGACATCAAAGGTCTGTTTTTTGTGGTGACTGATGAATGTAAGGAAGAAATTACTGTATCGCTGTTTGATCAAGAGACCATGAAAACTCTAAGGAACTTAGGTAATAGTAATTATAATAATAGTGCTGTTAGTGTTAATTTTCTTGGCGTGTTTAAAAGCAGAAAGAATTCATAATCATATTTCATAAAAATGCGACGGCTGCTTCTAATTTATCAGCGAAGCCTCATTCTGTTATATAAGCCTAATTGAAACCCCAGTAATTACTGCAAACCATCATAATTGCTTCCCGAATGATGAATGGGAGATGCCTTGGTTGCTTGGGGTAACAGTTAATTGTAATAGTTATTCCTGCTTGAAGGTCAGATCTCATTACATTCATGAATCTCGGTAATTTGGGTCCATTCCTGCTCAATAATTGGGAGTAATCAATCCGGATGAGGCTTAATAACGCCGGCCGTAGCGTTGCTATTTTAATTACACTTTTTGTTCCTCCCGAGAGTTTCAACCTGTTTCTGCCACGGATTGAGTTTGAATGATTTAGAAGACTTCAGCTGTAGTTCATGGACTTTGCTTATTACATTAGCAAATCGTGGTTGCTGTCCATATTTCCTTATGGGTCTGGCTGGCATGTTAACCACAGCAGCCCTCTAGAAAGGCTTTTCTTATTAAACCAGATCATTGTTTCTTAATTTTTTTTGTATTAAGGCAAAGTTTGAGTTGTGTATGTACTAGAAATTCATTCAGACTTCCGTCATTTTTTAAAACATTTTAATCATTAATAATTTTCAGAGGTTATCATATGTTCTCAGCTGATTTATGAAAGTTGCCGATAACGTTAATGAAGATGCCATACATTATATTTCTTTTGTGTACAGGACCATTAACTAGAAATACTGCGACCCACCAAGACGGAAAGGCTTACTGTAGGTCACAAATTTGTAAAGAAAGTGTTGTGTTGATAAGGTGATGTGATATACGATTACGTAATCGGTTTTACTTTACCCCGGAAATGGACCATAAATTTTTATTATGGTTGGCAAAATGTTTTATGATATTTACTAAGTAAAACTTTAGTCTTTCAAAACAGATCTTTAGGCCAAATGGTTAAAGGCTTGATTTGCTGATATTTCACTGTTAGATTTGCTAAAATATAAAACTTTAATAGTAAGGATGTTAACGCACTATTTCGTGAGTGTTAACTTTTTTTAATGCCTGATAGGAAATAAATTAGCTTTTCATTTATTCGAAAGTCGAGGTGATCAAGTTGTCTAAATTCTATATTGAGTTATTCAGTATTAGTTCAATTTCGAAACAACAACATATTGCTCTGAGCAATTTTGTTTGTGTAAAGTTACCTGCGGTTGGTTATATGCCAGCACGAACCCTTGTGGCAGATTTTAAAAGAGAGTAAGACACTGCCCTGTACAGATAAAGACCTGTATCCATATTTTGTATTGATGAATCTTTCAACGGACTGAGTTTTGCAACAGATCGGATCATAGAGTTTGTAACATAGCAACAAAATATTCAACTTTTCATTTGATATGGATGACGTAACGAAAATCCTAACCTTTTCTGTGCTGCTTTGTTTTCCTCAGAGTTCTTTCGTAAATAAATCGCCAGTGGTGGTGATTATGATAAGAAAGGAAATAAAGTTGAAAATTAGGTTGATATTAGTTATGTTACTAGTTTATAAAATAGTGCTTATTTTATTTTATTTTATTTTTAAGCTCTCCGATTTAGTCGTGGTAGAGTGATTAAGTTTGTTTGTTAACCCCAGTCTGCAATATCGGATTTATTTTTAATAGATGTTGAACTAATAATGGTGCTTGTTGAACTCAACAATTTTAGTTTTTATTGTCTGTATTCATTCAGTGATGGAAGCGTTATTCCTTTTAAATTATGTATGGTCATGGCACTACCATGCCCTCTTACTACGCATTATTCCGTTGCACCTTCGATGTGTCCTTACGCTCAGTTGTAAATGTACATGTCCATATATCCTTGGCCCCATACACACACGCTCGCGCGCACACGCACGCACACACGTTAGGCACAACCTACGGACCGTGATTGGCTACTCATGGTACGCCGTGACGTCACTTGTCGCTGATTGGCGGAGATGGCGTGAAGCTCGAGATAGCGAGCATGGAGACATCATCAACACTGCAGGGGAAAGGTCAACGTACGCTCACCCCAGATTTCAGTTACCACCGAGTACATTTAAATGATTAACGCCTCCAAATAAGCCTAGCGAGAGTTTTTATCATGCAAGGGCTTTTTAGTCCAACCAGGCAAACGCCGTTGGGTGCGTTTTTTGTTGGATGGCATTGAAGGGTGAAGTCGCAAATCGCCCCAACAGATTCCAATCGGGTCGCGTTGGCAACAATTGCAAAAGGGGGAGTTGTAGCGTTGGATGATCAGCGCCGATAACGTCACCGCGGTCGCCACTCTTTTGAGTTGAGGTTGTTGTTTATATTGAGTTCCCCCTCCCGTTTTGCTCAGCCAAGCAAATAAACATCCTCTTTGGCCATTGAGCAGAACTAACTCTCCAAATTACATGACCATAAATTTCTTCCGCCATGGGAGGTATAATTTCTGTGTCCGCAATAATGTCTGTACTTGACAGATGCCTCTTGGCTATGAAACAATGAAAGATGTTGCTTGTTTTGTAATTTATTTAAAAAGTTTTCTAATTTACGACTTGAAAATAGCAAAATAAAAATATTTATATCCATATGCCTTACCATTTTGAAAAAGTTTTGGAAAACAACAAGCGGTACATAATGTTGCATAGCTAATTTCGTGGTTTGATTACTACTTCGTTAAAAAGCCAAGAGGTTTATTAAGCCTCAAACTAAAACGTAGAGATACTTCCCTACTAGTAGAGGCAACTACGAAAGGTTTCACAAGGAGAGAAAAAAAAGAGGTAAATGGTGAGAAAGAGAAAAAAAATACCGCTAGAGGGAGGTCCCTTTATTATAACAGAAACTCCTAAAAACACAACGATCATTGTCACTTCATACACTAACAGCTGAATCGTGGATGAGCCCCCAGTGTAATAAAACTTCCACAACCTTATCTCTTATATAAATCTTCACAGAGGACTCATTGGCAGCTCTTCAAACCTCCCTACACACACTGCAACTTTCACTCTTATCTTGTACGCACTTTTGCTCTACTTGGCTAATAAGGCCCTTTCGAAAGTCCAGCTTACCCTTTCCGCAGGTATTTCTCATTTCTACCTTTCCACCAACTAGCCATCGTCCATTCTTCCCACATAACTGAACTTTATCCTTTCTTTCACCTACACTGACCTTTTTACCAGTTCAACACATCTCTGCATTTCTCAGCAGTTCTTCGTAGCCACATAAATTACACCTTTTAGGTTCTAATGAAATCGTCTGTAGAGAATATAAAAAACCAGTTAGCTTTGGGATGATGGTGTTGTGTGCTGGAGGATGGTTTAACTACACCACCACGTAAGTATAAGTGTTCAATGAGATTTATCATTAAACCTGTTCAGAATAGAAAATTGAAAAATTGTTTCCCATTTTCCGTATTTCTAATTTCTTATGTACAATAACAAACAAATTAGTAGTAGTCAGGTTCACAAGCATTTGTAGCCTAACATACGAGTAGACTACAGCCTCCTTCTAACTTCTCCACAGCCTCCCATTCTAACCTCCACATTCAACACATAATATATAATATATATATATATATATATATATATATATATATATATATATATATATATATATATATATATATATATATATATATATATATATCTTCTTTGTCTATAGCTTCTTCTTTGTCCCCATTTCTGTATGGGATTCCTGTTTCCTATTAGCCTTCCCCACCTTCCTCTGTCCAGTGCATCTTGATTTCTTAAACCTTTCTCCTGCATGTCATTTGCCATTATATATATATATATATATATATATATATATATATATATATATATATATATATATATATATATATATATATATATATATATATATATATATATATATATATATATATATATATATGTGTGTGTGTGTGTGTGTGTGTGTGTGTGTGTGTGTGTGTGTGTGTGTGAGTTGCTCTAGAAATAATACAACATAATGGGGTCTGCCGCATTCATACTTTTAAGTGCTGAATCATGGATGAACTCCCTTTGCAGGGCTTCCACTGAATTAACCATTTCAATTCTAATTTTTTTCTTTAACTAACATTTAACAATAACATTTCGCTTTCATAAAAGAGAGGTGGATCAACAGTCCCATCATTCATTCCGACCTTGGCTTCAGTAGGCACTCAATGTTACTAAATCTTTTTTCCTCACTCCTTGCTACTTTCCGTGCTTTACCTATTTTGTGATTTACCTTTTCTCTTATGCCTGTGTGAATCAGCCTCTTCCATTGTTCCATCCTTCACATTAACATTCGTATCATAATTTCATAAAATAGGCCTGCTAGTGTACCCGGTCACTAAAGATAACAGCAGCACGAAAGAGAATTGGGGCAATAGTTTACTGATAGTAAACCCTACTTTTAGCCTGTGCCCTTCCACTTAATACCTTGTTACCTTATTTTGATTCACGCACTGTATCTATTCACCAGTAGCTCTTATACAATTTGGTTATTGAAAAACCATTACTCCACTTGCATTATGAAGTCCTGGCTATCTTATGTGACTGTGGCTGTAAAATTTGTTGCTTGGTATTGCATTTAGCCGGACCCCACTTTCTAGTCTGGATTTTTTCCCTTTGCCCTATGTTTTGTCGAGTGATATATATATATATATATATATATATATATATATATATATATATATATATATATATATATATATATATATATATATATATATATATATATATTTACCTACACTGTTTTTCAGCCCTGTCTTTTCCATTCATCTCTTCCATATATCATTCTGCTGTTAAGACCATGGTCTTCTTCTCTTCATTACTTTGTAGCTTCTTCCATTACTATGATATACAATGAAGGATTGGTCCTTGATTGCTGCCAACACCTAAATAAAATGATTCTGATATGCCTGTCACTGCATTCCATACTTTTACTTCCGATGATGTACTGTCACTTGTTCTGTACATCTTTGTGGTACCTTCTGTCTTCGCAATGCTCATTTAATTATTTGTCTTGGTACTCTTATCAAATTCTTCAAGATTCACATGTTAGTGGTACAAACGCTTCCTTTCTGCATGGTTTATTTTTGTAGCCTGAATGAATTTTTACTTTCACGCCATCTGTCAGTGTAATTGAATCAAAATATCAAACTTTTTGGGCTCTACAAAGACCAGTGATCGTATGGTCCAAAGTAAATCTTTTATAGTGGATAGTTCATTAATGTAACCATCCATACGAAAAGTTATTCAAGTGTTCCAGCATAACCACGTCATATTATTTTTTCTCAACAACCTTCACTTCAATTTTTTTTCTATTTTTGTTAGTAGATATGTTCTTTCAGATTGAATTCCCCCTTTATACACAACGGACATCTTGCCTATTAAATTAAATATTGTTACTGAAGGCTTCTTGAAGTAAATTTTGTCTTGCAAAGTGGAATAAGTTTGTCTTCTTTTGATGCCGATTAGATTCAAGCTGCTGCTGGGATTTTGAGTTTTTAATCATTTTGGCATTAAATACCAGTATTATATATATATATATATATATATATATATATATATATATATATATATATATATATATATATATATATATAACGAAAATAACCAAAACAAAGTATCAAATTTTCGAGTTGTAGTTGGCCGAGAAGAAAAGTTTCTCTATTTTTTTATGAAAAAGGCAGATATAAAATATTGAAGGTATATGTATTTTTTGTACACCATTCAAAAGTTCAATGAATTTTCCTTCCTATGATCTATTTTGTTGCTGTTGACGCCAACTATTGTTCGGTATTGTGCCATAAAAAGCATCTACAAAATATGCATGATCACCACTGCCCATATATAGGGAATGTTATGTCTGTGTGTTAGCGTACATGCGTAGTGAAACGATGCTATACTAAAAACCTGATATATATGTTGTAAAATTGCGTCAGTGACTGCACAAATTCCAATAATTTAATTACACAGTAACAGTGGAACAGGTTATTCATAAAAAGAAGAAAACTAAAGAAAATAGCTAATGATGATCATACTGTATATGAAAACATGTTTTATATATATTGTATATGTATATATCACATATTTTATATATATATATATATATATATATATATATATATATATATATATATATATATATATATATATATATATATATATATATATATATATATATATATATATATATATATATATATATATATATTCTTCGTTTAACGTGCTTTTTCCCATTTTTTTATATGGGGTAAGCACAATGCCTTCTTTTGAAGGACTTTGATTTGGCGTTGGGGTAGACCGTAGCCTCGATCGGCGGCCCTGCCTGACATCGCTTAGACCCCAGTAGCGAATGTGTACATGTATCGTACCAAATCCCGAGCTCCCTTTCTCCCAGCAGCGAGGAGAATTGAGCGGTTAGGTCGACAGTTCGAGACGTGTGAGGTGTCTGTTATGTTTTTAGAAGATGCTCGAGTGGCTTTGTTTGTGTGTATATTAGTCTGTAACACCCATTTGCTTTCAACAAACCTATCCGTTGGTTACATACATAATCCCGGGGTGTCTACACGGATAGCAAAGTGTCCACCTCTCTGACCGGTCGGCTGCGGATTTGAACCCATGCCACAGACCTCTATGAAGTCCGAGACTGCTGATTTACCGACCTGGCCATCGAGGCTCATATATATATATATATATATATATATATATATATATATATATATATATATATATATATATATATATATATACAAACACTGTTATTGATGGCCACTTACCAAAAATCTTGTCACCAACTGAAACTTGCTTCAGTTGTTCATGTGTGTGTGATGCCTTCCAATTAAATAATGTTGCTGGAGGAAGATGAATTAAAGAAAATGATTGTACTTATTCAATCCTCCCACACACAGGGAGACTCATGGAGTTTCAATTATCAGATCTTTAAGTAGTCGTCCATGGTACGCAGAAACCTTGCAATATATACAGTGGTGTGATGTTTCCTTAGTAGCCACTGTGTAACATAAACAGCACCATTCCCTTTGCTTAGAAACTTCCTAGAATCGTATGGGAAAGGCAGTATGGAGTACAGAAGAATCTGGGGTTCCTTGTTGGCGACAATGGATCATCAGCCACTTATTTCGTGGGAGTGCCACCAGCAGAAGTTTCAAGGGCATTACCCTGGAAGATGACTGTTCGATAGATAACCATTCCTCTGGTTTGAAATTAAGATAAGGTTCATACTCCACTACATGGGACAAGAGGAGCGACTGTTTATTAGTGTTTGTTCTGGTTTGTGCTTTCAGTAGAGACCAAATACATTTTGTAATATAGTCTGCGGTATGTACTTTATCATCAGGTCAAAGCAGTCAATTTCTTGCCCAGTCCTTATGTTTTGTGTTATGTGAACTGGAGCTGAGACCTTCCTTCGATAATGACACTCGTAGGTTTCAAAAAATAATCATGAACTTTTTGTCTTTCCAGCAAAAGATGTGTTATGAAGTTGTTGCCCTGTCCAAGGTAGCGCAGGTATTACATGGAGAATTATTCTTGCCCGTATACCTAAGTGCCTTTTGTGGCCCTTTTGTCAGTAGAGGAGTAACACTGCTATGGATGGCTTATTGATACAATTCTTTTGTAAGTTGTACAGAATTATGATACTCAAGTCTAAGTGGTGTTGCAACAACATTGACAGTTTTATAATGAGTTAGTTTACTCCATAAACTATGAAATCAGGAGCATGACCACTGTCTGCTATGCACAAAGCATATACATTGATTCCATACTTACTGAGGTTCTTAGGTTGTATATTGTTATTTTAGTGTCTGAAAAGAATCATTCCTTCAGCTTCTATGAGAGACTTTATCTAGCCGCATACAGATTTTAACACAGCATCTGCAATTATTCCATTACCATGTACAAAAACAATGATTTGTCTGTCATTTTCTGCCACAATACTTTGTTTAACATGCTGCATCCTTTCCCCATGCAACTTTACCCCTCCTTCGAAATAAGAAGCCCAAATGTGCAATATTAACGATGTTTTAGCCCTACTACTTATAGGAACTCCTATGATGGAGACCATCTCAATTGGACTGAGCGTATTCCCTGTGCAATTCTGGATGAATCCTAAAGTACTTAGTGGCACTGGAATTGTATCGTCCCTGGAGTGCTGACAGAGTCAAGGAAGGGGGTGTGGGTTGCAAGTTCATAGACCGTGGTCCAACACTCGCTTTGTTCTTATATGTATAAATCTTTCGAGTACTGGTCAGTGGTTGCGACTTCCACTCACTTTCTGCAACCATGTGAAATAAAAACCATCTGCAACTGTGCTACTCGCATAGCTTTGTCCAACGAAATCTACGGTATTTACATTTTGCGGGAACTTTAGAGAAATTCGAGTAATCCTTTACAATTCTATAAGGATTTCGTTGACAAAGAGCTTGCCACTTCATTTACTTACCTCATTCAGGCGGGAACTGAAGAATGTAAAGTCAGCTATTATGGTATTGACTTTCTATTTAGATATTTCTAGAACAGATCGTTTTAAATTATTTGCTAGTGTGCTGAGAAGGATATACTGTATAACTGATAAAATTATTCAAGAGTATAAAGAAAATAAGTGTAAGGTTGAAGGTCGAAGAGTGCGTATTTTTTGTTGGTTCTTACTATTGATCTTCGGATTGGGAACATCGTAATTTATTGTGTTTGCTTAACATAACAAAACAGAGTTGAGGTTATCGCGTCTTGTATTGATTGTGACTATTGAGTTACTTCCAAAACATTCTCTCTCTCTCTCTCTCTCTCTCTCTCTCTCTCTCTCTCTCTCTCTCTCTCTCTCTCTCTCTATAGCTAAATATAGCAAAAACTCATGAAGGATAATAGCCATACTGAAACTTTCTCTCTCTCAACAGAGTTGGTGTGTTTGCTTTCCTGTGAGCCTCATATAGATAATAAATCTAGCAGAAACCTGACAACAGCAGGCATTCATCTATTATACTGTGTATATATATATATATATATATATATATATATATATATATATATA
Organism: Macrobrachium rosenbergii; assembly: GCF_040412425.1. NCBI lineage: Eukaryota > Metazoa > Arthropoda > Malacostraca > Decapoda > Palaemonidae > Macrobrachium > Macrobrachium rosenbergii. The sequence goes on along the minus strand of NC_089780.1, from coordinate 29,521,844 downwards.
TATATATATATATATATATATATATATATATATATATAGTATATTCAGAATTGTACCTAGGAAAGAGAAAAGGATGAGGGAAGAGAATGCTGAATTATGTATTAGTACATCAGACGGAAGAGCAAGGTGATATATGTAGCCTAATGGTTTGAACAGGGCTGGCCGAAGTATACTGGTTTATTATTTGGTATAGGTAAAAGATAAGGTGGTTATACGTTGAAGCTGGAGAGAAAGGGGTGAAAATGTGGTTGTAATTATGAGTAACTCAAGTGAATTAAACAGGAAGGAATTGAGAGGACTATATAAGGAGAAAATGGAGGAAATATGGGTTAGGGTTAAAGACACGGAAGGGAATTGTATGAAGATGTTGAGTCAACTCTCCTTTATGGGAGTGAAGTGCTGATCATAAATGCAAATTACAGATAAGAGGTTTAAGCCGTTGAGGTGAACTGTTTGTTAGGTGGCGTAAGGAGAGTTAAATGGGTAGTTTAAAGGGTGGATCAAAGCATGCTGAGACTGTTTAGTCATGTAGAAAGAACAGAGAATAGTAATTTGGTAAAAAGAAAGTGCCAGGAGCAGAAGGAGACCTAGAAAGTGTTATAGATTGTGTGAAAGTCATTTATAATGTAGGAAGTGCGAGAGTGCGTGAAAGGTAAGAGGCTAATGGCACGTTTTGTGTAAGGGGTTTGATGACCTGATGATGAGCTTTTTGTGCAAGTGTATGAAGTAGGTAATGTAGTAGATTTCTGCACAGGAAATTCATCCGTAATTCAGAAGTTGAAGTTTGAATGTAGCATTGACTTGTCCTGTTTCTTGTTAGGATATTCAGTTTAAGTATATAAATATATTATATATATATAAATATATATATATATATATGTATATATATACATATATATATATTTACATACAAAATCACACATTACCCCATATGGAAAAATAAGAGAATGGGTGAAGGTCCTTACCGGTTTCGACTTTATTTCAAAGCCATTGACGAAGGATTGATACACACAGTAGTGTTAGAAATGAAATGACAATATATATATATATATATATATATATATATATATATATATATATATATATATATATATATATATATATATATATATATATATATATATATATATATATATATATTACAGAGACAGTACGGCATGCAGCAAAAGTCGTGTGACCCAATTTCAGTGATTTTCGTTCGAAAGTCACTAAATGGCAATTCTTACCTTCTTCACATTTCTAATGACACTAAGTTGCAACAACAAAACATTTTGCAACTTTGCTAAAAAAAAAAATGCAGTTCACTAAGCAAGGTTTCACATTTTCAATGCTATATTTTTATCAAAATATCAGCTAGATCATTATAAAAACATTAACACAATAATTTTTAATTATGGTAAATATGAAAAGACGTAAATACTTGATGAATTTGACGTTTTAGCTACTATAGTAAAGTATTTAACGTAATGAACGTATTGGAGATGTAGTTTAAATGGTTCAGTTGCCTCCCCTCGCCTTATTCTGCAGAATCTGCACACGATAGGTGTGGCTGATAATGTCCGATCTGATTATAGCCTTGCATTCCTAAAGCAAAAGTAAAATAATAAAAAGGTAGAATTAATCGTATTTCTAAAGCGAATATTACCCTCCACCTCGCTTATTTATTTATTTATTTATTCTTTTTTTTATATATTTCTTCAAATTGAGGAAACCCCTCGGGAGACTAGGCCCATGCAGCCTTGGCTATAGCCTAAGATATGACTTGTAATGATTTATTGCAAGTATTGAAATTATGATCCTGACTAACGTTTGTTTTATACACAAAACTACAAATACGAAAAGAAGTAAAAAATTTGAATTCATATCCCAAATGCATCAATTTTTATCATTAGACTATGCTCTGCTTAACTTTTCTTTTTCACTCCATCGCGACGTCGTCTTTCACAGTTCACTGTATCCAGATTGACTGTTTCACGACTCACGGAGTCACGATGATCCGAGGGATTCATGCTACAGTAACGTATTTAGTGTTCGTTCTGGAATATTATTGTAGCATGAAATATTTTTGCTTTTCACGATCCAATATATTTCAGTGATAAGATTCTACATAACAATTCACCAACTTTTCCTCATACATACACATGTTTACAAAGTAAAATATAAAATTTAATACTAAATGGCAACTTGAGAACAATGCTTGTCCAGTACAAAAATAAAAAAGTCGCAGGACTTTTGCTGCATACTGTGCATATATACACAGCCGTTTGAGAGTACGGATCCACCACTGACAGGTGTCAAAGGGGGAGTAGCTTCAAAACTCATTAGGGCTAGTCTCTTATATTTTCACTTGTGGTAATGTGTGAAAACGAATCACGCGTTAAAGTGATTATACTGACAGGACCTCAGTGAAACTGGACAATGAGGACTGTTAGTTCTATAAAGCTTGTAACTTTTCCTGAATAAATGTCACCGGCTACTGCTCTCCGCTAGATACCGTCCAGTTATAATGAGGTCCTGTCAGTAATTGTATTAATGCTCAGAACAATTGTGTAAGTGATGAAGTTGATATACATATAATACACACATATGTATATATATATATATATATATATATATATATATATATATATATATATATATGTATATATATATATATAATATATATATATAATATATATATATATATATTATAGTGTTTGTCATAGGTAGCTCCGTTGCACTGCAGATCTTTTCGTGCCATATTCCTGAAAAAATTATAATTGCGTTAGTATTTCAATGTCGAGCCAGTAATAGGACCCTGCAGGAGTGAGAGCTGTGGTAATTAACTTGTTTCTCTCTCTATAGTTTTTACCTATTTTTCTCACTAAATCTTTTCTTTTGTTCAGCAGTACTTTGATGCATCATTGCTAGATAATATTCGTTTTATCAGCTAACTTTGCTCTAAATTTAGCAAAAATCTGTCGCATGAAATGCAACACACAAACACATACATGTACTATATATATATATATATATATATATATATATATATATATATATATATATATATATATATATATATATATATATATAGAGAGAGAGAGAGAGAGAGAGAGAGAGAGAGAGAGAGAGAGAGAGAGAGAGAGAGAGACCTATATCTACATGTGTGTGTGTGTTTGCTTGGCTAAAGTTAATAATTACATGAAAGTACTTTCGCAGAGTGAATACCATAATGTAGTAGTAATCACTACAAAATAAATCCTATCGTCAGAGTGAATTTGAAGTAGTTATTCAAAATTATGTCATAATAAATAGGTTGTAGTTATCGTCGCATGTGACAAATTCGTTTTCAGGTAAAATGCGGAATGCAAGGGAGACGAGGGCATAGTGTTTTAATTGTGTATAGAGTACCGCATGTCGACGAGCAAATTTTATTCATTTTCATTGACAGGTACAAGAGTCTGTTGCACTCTTGTCAGTGAAGTTATACTAATATATATTTCCTGTGCATATTTTCATGTCGGGGAAAATAGTGCCGTATTATTCTGTTTTGTAAAGAAACAATGGCATTTTTTTATTCCTCTTTACAAGTTTATCACCGCCGCGAACCACATGTCTTGCCTGAAAAAGATGACCATTGTATATTCATTTTTATTGACACGCCAAAGCAGTAATGTTTGAGACTTTGAAGTACATCGTACAACACGACTTTATTCCCCTTACGAACATATGAAAGATCCTCTTCTGTTCTGCAGCTTATGGGCGATGGAACAGTTTATGAAAACAGCTGGGGCATATCCCGCGTTGTAACGTCCGTTGTTTTCAGTTCTTTTTCTTTACCTTTATTCCCGCTAATTGTTACCCTGTGGTCTAATCATCTTGCCATACCTTTAGCGTCTCCCCTCAGCTTTCCCTGTTTAATCTGACTGGTCCAAGATTGGAGTTTATTTAGATTTTAATGGAAGATGAATCCGTAGCATATGTTAGCTGTTTAGTTTGTTGCAGAGTTAATAACCGTAGAGGTGGTGTTGCATGTTCCGGGTCATGTTAAAATTTGCATTTCTTGAAGCTTAGTTTTAATTGGTGCTTGTTTCTATAGTCGATGAAGTTGCGCATCAAATATTCAATGTCCTCTCTTCTGCACAAACTAAAGCCTCAGAGAATTGTTCCATTTCTCGTCTTGAGGAAAATACTCGTTTT
>NC_089780.1:29495165-29512665 GCF_040412425.1 Macrobrachium rosenbergii | reverse complement strand
CCATAGGGCGTGAATGAAGTTATTTAGAGGAGTTTCAAAACTAAGAATTACACATCTTGCCCACGTTATCCGTTTCTGATTTTCTTAGATTGGAAAATGCGTTTCATTCTAGTTTTGACATTAATTGACGCTTACGTGGTGTAATTATTATCATAATGAACAGTCATCCATCAATTAAGCAAACGTGTCGTGCTTTTTATATATAACACCATGTAACTGTGCCATCCATCTCTGTCGACAAAAAGATAAGGAGAAAATCTGATGAATGTTTCATCTTCGTGGGGTGAAGATTCCCTTGGCGAGGCCCTCCCATTTTTAATTATGATATGATGGTATATAATTTGACGGAACACCGATCTTCCATCTGTTATTATTTCTCTCTCTCTCTCTCTCTCTCTCTCTCTCTCTCTCTCTCTCTCTCTCTCTCTCTCTCTCTCTCTCTCTCTCTTACACACACACACACAGCTTACCAACTTACCACAGGTGAATGACCACCAAATACATGATTCACTGCTTAGGTCAAATGAAGCACAATGCTTTTAAGAGAAAATGCCTAGGTCTGTCCTTCATAACAAAGGAATGGAACCCATAATGTAACTAGTAGGGCGAGTTTATTTCCGTTTGCACACACACACACAGAGAGAGAGAGAGAGAGAGAGAGAGAGAGAGAGATGAAAACTTATTAAATAACGAGAAAAACCTTTTGGCGTTAAGAAGGTAGGGGAAGCGATAGTTTTTGACATTATTTAAAAAACGGTTATCTCTAATTGTAGACCAGTCACTCCGGCTGCGTTTTAGTAGCAAGGAAATTACTCTTGAATACAAGTGTTTCAGTATTTCCCCTACCCTTTGGAGAAGAGTTTCAGTCATTTACACTCAGACTGCATTTACTCATATACAACAAGAGACACCAATCTTTAGCTCAGAATTCCTTACAAACACGCCTTCGCCATTGTTGTAAGTAATTTTAAGCTAACGGTTCGTGTCTCTTGTTGTATACGAGCAAAATAGTACCTGAGCGCAAATGACTGAAGCTCTTCTCTAATGGGTAGAGGAAATACTGAAACACTCGTGTTCAAGAGTAATTTCAGTGTTATTCTTCAAGTATTGTTTCATTCAACACTAAAAATTGTTGATCAGTGATTAATCTTTCTGTTCAACAACTAAGGGCAGAATGGAAAAGTCGTTCAAAGATCCTGTCCCTTGAGTGTAGAAATGAAAACACTGGAGATTTTTTAGGAATGAGTATGTAAGCTTTCTGAAGCATATTGTTCAAAGATAAACACAGCACGCATTGGTAGATCGAAACTAGTCACAGAGACAACAGTAGTCAACAGCTCATTAGTAAGAAAGTCTCAGATTAAACCAAGTCCAATGTTTATATCTAATGCTCTCACAAGACATCTGGAAAGGAGCCTTTCCAGTTAAACGGTTCATGGTTGGTAACATTAGTGAAATGGTATTTCATCCATCCTTTAGCACTAAGGGCCAGTGGAGTGCAAGAAATGATATTATTGCAATTTTGTCATTATTGTGGATCAGTAATGTAGCAAATAATTCATAGATTGATTACTTATATACCCAGTAATGTATTATTTATAAAAGCAATACACGTTTCGGTATCTCGTACTTGAAGATATTAGGTGAAATATGTTCTAGGATTTTGAAGTACTCATGAGATGATTTTCCACATCTAAATTAACTGTTTTTCACTGTTTTCAAATAGCAGCTTCTCAGTTAATGTTGATATCAGCTTAAAACCCTCCACCAACCGCCACCTCACATTCATTAGTGTTCATCACTAAACAAATTATCTGAAGGTGTGAAGATAAGAATTTAGGTACAGTATTTTAAGCAATCTTTTCTTTCCTGTCACCTTTGGTGTGGATAATTCCGTCACCGCCATAGTTTCAAGTATCTTGCGATCTTTTTCCACTTATTTTTATATTGAAGATGTGAAATTCCTTTGTTACCACCTAATGAATGACTGCCCAAAAAGTAACTTCAGAAGACTATTTTGACCATTGACATCTCTTTAAAAAAAATTGGTTTTGCTTTATCAGGGTGCCTTTACAGATCGACTTACGCGTTGCAATTTCTTTTCAGAGATTGGACCCTTCAGTCCCTTTTGGTCGAGTTGTTGATTATTTTTGTGAGAACAAGACGCGCGGGAGCTTTGTCCTTCTGTATAAAAGGGTTGTCCATGGGGCAGCTTTGTATAAAACTTCGTCACGTGTTTTAGTTTGTTTTCATGAAAAAATGGCCGTGACTGGCATGTCTGCCCAAATAAAGCTCGGCCACATCAAGAAGTCTTAAGATTTCCTTATTTGAGTATTTCACACCCGAGGAAAAAGATATCAAATTTCGACTTTAACAGTAAGAACGCTGTGTCAGTAGCAACAGCATCGGTTAGTGGTTGCAGTAGTGAATGTTTCTTCGCAGGTGTTAATTACAGTCTGGTTTTGTAACTACTGTATAATTTGCATGAAACGTTAGTTATGTAATCTTTCCAAATTTTCAGAATTTTACTCTCTTTTGGTTTCCCTAAACCTCAGCCGTAGTAAGTGTTATGTTGAGGAATTCTGCCTTGCGTATTTTTATTGCATAAAATTAGTTTCAGTATTTTTGGTGATGTGGAAGATTTGTTTTGTAAAATATTTTGTGATGAAAAATATATCCTGTATCCTGTTTGTATAAAGATCATAATCACTTGTATTTTCTCTGTTTAAATATACTTTTGCCCTATATAACATCTATATATATATATATATATATATATATATATATATATATATATATATATATATATATATATATATATATATATACACACACACATATATATGTTAGATTTTAAATCACAAAAAGGTAAAACGTGGTGATTATACGAACAGAGCTACAGCCACGAAGGAAAGTGAAACGGTGAGATGCTAAGTACTTTCGTCTTATTACCAAGACGTGGTCAAGACTGTAACCATGTCTTGGTAAGAAGACAAAAGTGCTTAGCATCTCATCGTTTCACTCTTTCCGTCGTGGCTGTAACTTTGTTCATACACACTATTCTAGGTGTAAGTTTTGAGAAACTTCAAATGAAAGTTTCAGCAAATGCCTCACGAAAGTTAGGTATTGTTCGTAAGGCCTCATATATTTATAACAATGATAAAGTCAGTGCAACCTGTTTTAGGTCAGTTGTACTTCCTTTACTGGAATACTGTTCTCCGGTGTGGATGTCTGCTTCTGCCAGAGATTTGTCTCTATTTAGATAGAATGGTTCTTGGTGGTAGGTTTCTGTTTCCTAATAGTAGCAGTTATGACTTAGACCAACGACGGATGGTTTCTTGTTTGTCACTTTTTCATAAGTTGTATTTCAACAGAGATCTTTCACATTCACAACTGACCCCTGATCCCCTTTATCTGCTGAGAGCAACCAGATTCGTTGAACAGCAGCACCAATATGCAGTAAATGTGCCTCGGTTTCGAACTTCTCAGTTCCAGAGGTCCTTTATTCCTCACACCGTTGGACTGTGGAACAGCCTCCCAGAGGATGTCATGCAACTGGAACTTACGAAGTCCGAGCGAAAATGCAATGCATTACTACCCTAGTACTGTCTTTTTTTTTGCATTTTAATATATTTATATATATTTTATCTGTTTGTTCATTAATTTTTTTTTCTTTTTTGATAAGTGGTATCTGTTCTTTCTGTATTTCCCTTGACTTCCTCTTACTTCTTTGGAAGCTTCAATTTCAAGTCAGTGGTCCCTGTGGGCTTGTTAAATATGAATAGGTTTCATCTACTGAGTAATAATAATAATAATAATAATAATAATAATAATAATAATAATAATAATAATGAAGTATGTATGTGTAGTTTTGTCAATTATTCGCGTGTAAATTTTTTTATGGTCAGAAATCTCAAGCCATAAATACCACTTTATATCGATTACAGCTTACAGTGTGAATAACTTACACACTAAGGGAACTTACGGTTCATAAGTGTACTTGCCATTGCTGGGATTGGAACCTATGCCTTTAGGATCAATTGCAGACGTTGACAGTTCACTTGTCCATTAATTGCAATTATCAGTTATAATTCCTCTTTGGATGTAAGTTATGTAAAGTGAATTCGACATTACGGAAATATTTGTGGTTACGCACACGTGTAGTATATATATATATATATATATATATATATATATATATATATATATATATATATATATATATATATGTGTGTGTGTGTGTGTGTGTCGTGACAGAGAGAGGGATAAAGAGGAAGTAAAATTAAGTTTGAATATGTGATGACTCGTTTACTTTTCTTATGTTATATATAGTTACATTTATTATTGCATATTGTGAGGTCAGTGAATCATCAGAGAGAGCCGGAGAAAACGTCACACTTCCCGTAACGACCCATAATGCCTTTGTAAATCATTAAGTCGAGGAGTGTAGGCTATTCCTCTTGGACAAACCATGTCATTTATGGAGCCATCCATCTCTGTTAATGCAAATAAGGGCGAGAGGTGTTAATTGTTTTTCAGAAAGGTAATAATTGCCTGGGATGATCATCGTATAATTTATGCATTCCTTAGAGGTCTCCTTTTATGTAAATGTGAGTATAATTGACTCTTTGGATTTTGGTCACTTATTTGTCTTTTTCTATGTACTACTTCTCTTCTTGTCGATTTCCGCCTGAGGGATTGACACTCCAGGTCTTCTCACCCTATGCCCACCTGAAAAATAATTCTCTAGTTCTCTCTCCCCTCCTATCCCGTTAAATCTTACCAAGCCCACAACCACCATATCGGGTAGAAAAGTGACCAGTAGATTCTCTCTCTCTCTCTCTCTCTCTCTCTCTCTCTATCTATATATATATATATATATATATATATATATATATATATATATATATATATATATATATATATATATATATATATCTCTTCCTAAACAGCAGTAAACGGTTAAACACTTGGTTGCAATGGTGAGGATGGGGTCTGTTCCAGCTGTAATAAATGTAATTGAATTCAACAGGCATATGTATGTATGAGCAGCAAGAGACTTTTTTTCCTTCTTTGTGGTCAGGTGGGTTACGCCAAGACCACCGAGAGACAAGGCCTGTTGGATATGACGTCATGACGTGATGACGTCGACCCTGGTAGTCCGACGTTAGCGAGTCTTTCTCTCTCGAGCTTCCCTCATGTACATCATTTGAGTACGAGGTTTTCTCGAAGTTCTGTTGTTTATTTGTTAATTGGACCGTAAAACTTACGTGGCATAACGAAGTAGCGTGCCACGGATATATCAAGTGTGTTTTATTGAATGAACTTACTATGGTAAGTAGGTAAACTCAACAGTAAGTTCACTGCAACAAGTGTTTGACTTTTGCCTCTGGATAACATGACGATAAAAAGCGCTGTTTTTAAAACCTGCAATAGCATGGTTGTTATAAAATCAGTGATTTCATTTTTGGCAATAATTTTAGATGATCAGTCGAACATTTGCTTGTGCTGAAATTCATATTTGAACAACTGCAGTTAATGACTGAATAAATTTGATTATTCATCAGAGCTAGTAATATTTTTTTTTGTTTTGTTTTGTTTTGTAATTGTTCCCCTCAAAGTTATACTCTTGAGAGATAAGAAATTCCTAATATTGCTGAGGTACTCTACCATCAGGAGTGTGTCTCCAAACAGTTTACTCCAGCATCAGAACAAAATGACTCATTTTCTGATGTACATTTTAAGAATAAATGTAAATCATTACTACCCAATGACAAAACAGTGGTACTGACGGTGGATGAAACTCACTTGAAACTGTATTTTGATTATAAAGGCGGAAATTCAGTACACTTGTTGAGATGTAGGCTACCAGGAATAATTGGCTTGGCCAGAAAGATACAAATAAAACAATGAAGTTCCCACGGTTCTCCTTTGATGGAAATCATATTTTAGAAAACGACATTCATTATGCACCATTCAGCTCAGAAAAAAACTTCATGAGATAGATGGTTTACTCTTGAAACATTATTATAAACTCATGAAAAGCATTCTCCTCACCCACCTTTGAGAAACAAAGTGTTCATTTAACTTTACAAATATTCAATGAGTATCTCATTCAAGCTTTACTAACTCTTGGAAAAAATCACTGTTTCCCTTTTTGTTCAGAAGTTGCAGATTTATGCAATTTTTTTTTTACATTACATTTGATGGGCAATAATGAAGGTCATTGTACAGAAAAATAGCAAAATTAATAGTATTGGTTTCTAACATGTTATTGAATAATTATTGTTCCCAAGAAAAACTATATTGTAGGTAACAAAAAGTTGAATAAAAAGAGAAAGTTTAAAACTTCAACTACCAAATAATAGCTGTATGTAAAAGACAATAATTAAGTAATTTCATTCACATATAGTAGAATAAATCAATGCACTGCCGTCTTGTAATTTGACGTGAACACTATGTATAAACATTTTTTAATACAATATTAAACATGTTTGTACTTCGGTATATATTATATTGTAACTGTAAATAAATTGTTTTGGTTCAGTATTTTATATAAATCTCTTAACCTGTGTTTCGAGTTAATATTATTTGGTTTACACAAATTAGTGTAGACGAAAAAATTAAGTAAATTAATTTATTACCATGACTGGTAAACAACAAATTGTGTATGTTGGTGACGTTTTGTTTACATTTCTTTCGTCTCGCAAGGTAGTCGGTGCTAGCGACTCGGACTACCGTTGCTTACGTCACAAAACGTCGAACAGGCCTTGTCTTTCGGTGGTCTCGGTTACGCCCATGTTCTGATATGCTAAATGCTGGGTTCGAATCCTGCTTTGGATGGCAGAATTTCTTCATTTTTATCTTAAGGCCTTGTACCGTATCCGAAAAGTATGCAGAAATCGAGAAATTAAGAGGGTATTGTGGTTAAATTACACTGGTATGTGGTAAAAAAGTGGCCAGTAGATACTATATATATATATATATATATATATATATATATATATATATATATATATATATATATATATATATATATATATATATATATATATATATATGTAGCTGTATAAAAATGGATTATGTATGTATGTGTGTGTGTGTTCCAGGATAACTCTGAAATGCACTGAACAATTTCAACCAAACTTGGTATACATATGACTTACTATCTAGAAAAGAATACTGTGGGGGTAAGACAACACTGGCACCCTAGGGGTTTGGGGGAGGTGAGAAGGGGGCGACATGTAAAAATAACCAAAAACGACAGATATTATGACTAATCCATAGTTTTCGAGGTTGCTGAGATGAATTGTAACACTCCCGATGCCCTTTAAGTCCAAGTTCAGCCCCGATAGGAAGGGGGCGTGGGTTGAGAATGGGTGAAAAATAAAATGTCAAAAATGACAGATATCAGTGTCTAATCCATAGTTTTTGAGGTCACTGAGATGTATAGTGATAGTCCCGCTGCCCTTGAAGTACAAGTTCAACCCCGATAGGAATGGTGGGTGAGAAGGGGTGAAATGTAAAATGTCAAAAATGCTAGGCAATGTAATTGAAACAACTGTCTTAACAGGAAAGGGGGGGGGGGCGGCAGAGAGAGAGAGTAGAGGGGGTGTTAGGGAGGAGAACGAGGGAAAGAGAGAGAGAGTGAGAGGGAGAGGAGGTGAGACAGAGAGTAGAGGGGGTGTTAGGGAAAGAGAGAGAGAGGGAGAGTTTATCGGTTATCATTCAAAGTTTTTCCGGCAGTGCTGGGTTGGTCAGCTAGTGGGTGTGTATGTATATATATATGTATATATATAATATATACACACATATACATGCATACACACGTACATATACGTACATACATAGTAATATATGCTCTCAACTGTTTGTTTGTCCAATCTCTTTTATATAATAATTATGTCATCCTTTCCGTAATATATATATATATATATATATATATATATATATATATATATATATATATATATATATATATATATATATATATATATATATATATATATATATATATATTATGTATAACTGAATCACGAAAATATGGAACGTGATGGATATATAAATAAAGATAAAATCCTTCATGGATTTTATCTTTAATTTTATATATTATATATATATACGAGTATATATACATATATGCATACATACATACATACATACATAGTAATATATGCTCTCAATTGTTTGTTTGTCTATTCTCTTTTATGTATTTCATCCTTTCCGTCTAGTTCTATTTGGAGCCTAACCCTTGGTGTTCACACAAACCACTCCCCCTTCCGGGTATTTTCTCGACTTTCCACGTCAGCAGTGTGTGAAATGTGATTGGCATTTCATTATTTGCTGGGCTTCTCTGTTGATGGATGATAGGATCTTCCATTGTGTAATTATTTGTCCGTCACCTTGCGTTTTTGTTGATCTATTGTCTTCACAGCCATGAAACAGAGTTACTGGTTGTTTCTTATTTTTCATTAACGTTAGAATGTGTTTTACTTGTAGCCATGCACAGTATTATATGATATGAATATAAGAACAGGTGTTCTTTAGATTTAAGGCTTTTCATTTTTATTCCCCACCTTGAGTGTTGTGCAGAGTAATAAGCTCACCAGGAAGTTTATGACACAATATCCATAATAACCGATGTAAATTTTTTATTTTTTATACATGTACGGAAGAGGTTGCATTAAGAGTTTTTATTCTAAAGCAAATATCCCGTGCCTTTTCAGCCTCGTCCGTGGTTACGTTGCATTCATTTTCCATTCCAGTCTCATGCTTTGTATTTCCATCAGTTTAAGGCTACCTTTGTTCATTGCGTTATCCGCCTTTTTTGGCCTTCTTATGCCAAGAAATGGCACTGTAATTCCATCATTTAATATTTGGAAAATCAATAGCAGTTTCGTGACGAAGGTGAAGGGTTGATAAGAGTAGAAGGGAACTGAAAACTGGCTAAGATAGATAAACTGGTTCCAGAAACTGGTGGAAAATCGTTCGTTTTGAGTAGTATTTTAGAAATTTTGGAGTAAGATGGATGTACAGTACTTACAATCATCAATAGAATAAATACTTTCATGGCTTTAGCGAAGCTATTTCTTCGCAAGATGGAAAACATTGGAATATTTAGTGATACGTAATTTGGGTTTTTATTATTTTGTAGTTTTGCAGCATGCTTGACATTTAAAAGTAAAGTGATATTAACTGAAAACTAATTCAGATGACAGGACGATTGACATGGGAAGATCAGAGGGAGTTTAGACAAGGAATAACGTTTACGGCTCAACACGTATCTGCTGTGAAACTATTTTGAAATAAGAATTATAGATGAAATCATCTCATGTTGGTATTAGTGTCGCATTACTGCTTATATGCTAATCATCATTATCACCTCCAACTACGTGTGACGCAAAGGGCCCCTGTGAAATTGTTACTCGTGTCTTTCCTGTGTTTTATCATCCTTAATTCTCTACCACCCATCTCCAGCATCCCTTCTCGTAGCTCTCATCAAAGTAGGTAAAGGTCTTCCAGCTCTTCTGTTACCCACAGGAGCTCAGCTGACCCTAACATTTACACTTCTCCCAGTATAGTACTGGATATCACCAGTGCAGGTTCTCTCGAGTTAGAATTTACTGAAAGACTGTAAAGGTAAATCCAACAATGGGCAGGCTGAATATGATTTGGGAAACAGTAGACTAAAACTGTATAAATCAAGGTTACTCATTACCCTAATAGGATCTGTATGCTATAGGAACATAGAATTATGGTACGGCAACGGAACTATATCTAAAAGATTTTGTCGATCGGAAAATAAAGCTTCAAGGAAAACACTGAATTTGGATTCAGAAAATACGATAGAGCGAGATGGAGATAGCTTGGACGTCCATCGCATAACCCCTGGGAGAATTAGTGTACATACCAGAGTCAGCTGAGCTCCTGTGGGTAGCAGAAGAGTTGGTAGACCTTTAGAAATATCTAAAAGATTCACTCTCATTAATACAGTAGTTTTCTCCATCTAATGTTATTTAATCTTTTTGGACATATCCATATTCCAAGTCTATCGGCTTCTGCCATTACTCCTTCTCGGACCCCTTTGCATTATATAAATTATATTAGGAGGTTAAGCAACAGAAGTGAAATAACATTCCCTTGTACCCCACTGTTTACTGCAAATTCATTAAACAAGACCGCATCAACATTGATTTGGCATTTACTTCTCTCATCGATAATTTCATTTAGCTATGCATAATTACAGGAATGCTATAGTGACGCAAGGCCTTCCAAAATATTAATCTGTGAACGCTGTCAAGTGCCTTCTCGTAATCGACAAAAGCCATCAGAAGGGGATGCTTAAATTCCATACACTGCTGCGCAATATGTTTTTAACATAAATGTTTGGTTTATACAATTTTGCATTTTCTAAAACCAGGTGGTTTATATCTTTATTAATATTGAGAATTTGCATAGATTCTTGTGACATGCGAATACCTGCTTAAAACTTTTAGGCACATTCGAAAGGTCTTAATGAAACTATTATTACATGCTAAAGCTTTGTAGTTATTGGGACACACTCAAGATCTTCAGAAAATTGACAAGACTTGCAGAAAATCTGGAAATTAACCCTGCAGAAGATTCTATATTCTACGAAAAGTCTGCAACATGATCCTGTACTGAGAACTAACTCTTCACTGAAGATGTCCGAGATTCACTCGAAATAGCTCACTTGAGCCTCGGTTGAATTCTCCTACATTATATCGGGTCTAGTTTTGTTGTACTAGAGTGGAAGACGAGTAGTTGACAGTGGAAAAGGCAAGCGGACAAATTTTGATGTCACCCGTTTAGAGAAATTTTACAGCCTAGTTTTGTTGTATTACACTTAGCGTAACAAAATTCAAAGACACTAGGTTGTTATGGTGCCTGAACGTCCATCAAAGAAGCCCGCAATTTTTTATCTTTTAGCAACACAAAAAGTCTTATCAATTTTTGGCATTAATACTATTACTACTGCTACTACTGAGACGTTCATACCGCTACTGTTATTAAAGGAACATTGCAAAGGACCCAACGTGTCCTTGTCAAATGCAAAGTGAAATCGAGCCCAACTCTGCCCCGCTTTGTGCACCTGTTTCCTTCGTATGATAGATTACATATTTGCAATAAAGAGCCTTGGATATAATGTAAAATATTGGAATTGGCGTGTAACGAAAGATTTACAGAAAGTATATAGGTCGTTTTCAAGTGTAAGAAGTTAGGTGTTATTGCAATCGTTTGTAGCGGAAGATAAAGCCGCTGCGGCGTCGGGAGAAAGTTTGTCCATATTAACCAAGCAGCCGAGATAAATGGTTTAATTTATAATCTTTCCTATATTGCAGTTGAAAGTAGTAAATTATGTGTTCGTGTTTTATATGACTTTCCTCCATGTGTTCAACGGGAGAGAATGGATTTTTACTGATGATAGTACAGTAGTACTGCAGTTGCTGTTACCTCGTTAAGAAATTGTAGGTCTGCGAGACTATAATATAGGCATATGTTTTGTGTATGCACTTCATGTTTTTGGAAAGGGTACAACCCAGTCACGTTCGTGCCTGCATATATATATATATATATATATATATATATATATATATATATATATATATATATATATATATATATATATATACAATATACATATGTGTATGTATGTATATATACATACATATATACATACATATATATGTGTGTGGGTTTACACTTGCATCTACTTTTATTTATAAATATTTGTGTGACTGCTTTGTTAATAGGTATCAACATACCACAACTCCTGATGAAATTTTGACCTCTCTCTACTCTATTTTGGGGGCCCAGCATGAATTTTCCTTAATAATATACATGGCGAATGAGAATTTCTCTCTCACACACACAAGCGCGCGCGATGTTCCACGGATTCTCTGTTTCAGAACATTGTACTAGCTCTCACTCAAAGCTATGCGCTATGATTTTTTATTTTTAGTCAATTTTGTATTAACCGTCTGTTTTTTATGTAGTTAACCCCCACCAGTATGACCAATTTGCGCACTCACCATCAGCAGTAACGGTCGATAGAGCCTTTTATTTATTTATATTCGAGCATCCATTCCCTTTGGGCTTGTTTAAACATTTTATATTCAGTATTGATAGCCTACACATTCGAACTGAAATCTATGGAGATGCTTTTGCAAGAAAAATAAACCTTTATTTATTGGTACAGTTCATTTGGATTTATTGACGTATAATTGTGTAGTTGTGTAAATAATCGTAAAAAAAACTTTCGTTTGTTATTATCCTCGAGAGTAGCTTAATTAAGGGCCTTTGTCCTTCACCGGTTGCGAACCTACCTGAAGTAAGATGACCAAGTAAGTCACGACCAGGTTAGATATCTGAAAGAGAAAGACGTAACATCAGTTTTGAATCCTTAAAATGCTAAAATGCTAGTGACAATGAAATATACTCTGCTGTTTCGTTAAACTGAAAGAATTCTTATGAAATAAGAATACTAGCTTCATTTAGATTCCTTTGATCCAGAAATTCTGATTTATATAAAAATAATTCAATCATAAATTTACCATTAAACTTCAAGTACTAATGTTACGTGTTGAAATATTTAAGCAAATCTTAAAATGGGCTGCAGTAATTTCATTTGGTTGGAAGCTTATTATTGGTTAGTGGAAAGTCCTTGTTTGTACTGAGTAGTCAAATCGATGTTAATGAACATTGAAAATATTGTTGAGAATATATAATGATGACGCAATAATATTTCGTTTGCTTTCAAATATATTCCGGAATGGAAAATTATTTCCGTTTGCTAGCAAAGTAAGATTGCATTGCGCTTCAGATTTGTCTTGCGGAACTGCTATGCTAAGCATTATGAAGCACCATGTTTGAGATCTAAGCATTGATGCCATATAAGTTCAGTACTGAATTAGAATATTGTATTCATTATACTCGATCTTTTATTTTTACTTACGGACTAAGTTCAGATTTTGAACATTACTAGTTTAAAGGAAATATGTGCGTTACTTTGATAATTTTTGTACTAAGTTTGATTCTCTCTCTCTCTCTCTCTCTCTCTCTCTCTCTCTCTCTCTCTCTCAAATATATACACGTTAATTTATACTGTGTTATTATTTAGGTACATTTAAGGCCATGTATACTGCACGTTAATTTACAGTGTACATGTCCAAATCCATCATATATAATTTCCCATATATTTAAATAAAGCACCATACAATTAGGAATCACAATATTTTAAATAATGATCTTCTCAAGCAGATCGCAAATCTGTACTTACCGTCACTAGAGTGCTGTTACCAAGGGTGTACCATCCGCAAGCATCGAACTTCTTGAAGGGCTCAAGTTTCGTTGCTACGTACGCCAGCTGCAAGTGCAATCTGCAATCAGTTCTCAGTTGTTTGCTCCTTTTGTATATTATTTGAATGATCTGGTCTGAGATGCTGTTCATTTTTTCTTATTTGTTTCTATATTCTTGGTGTTTTCGTATATTCCGTAATGCTTGGTTGTGTTCTCTTTTCGTCATACGGATATATTCTGTAAGTGCTTGCTTAGGAAGTTGGTAGTCAGTTCTGCAATTTTGATCTTGTATATGAATGTACGCATATTTGAATAACCTAGCTTTTAAATACGGTTATTGAGACTTGGAAGTACGGTATATTTTTTAAGTGAATTAATGATTTTATGCATTAATCGTCTGATAAAGTATGGTGCTTTGTATGGTATGTAAAGCCTCTCCCAGACACATGTGAGTTACAAGATGATTAAGTGCCACGTATGCCAGTTGGAAATGAAATATAAAATTTAGGCCAAAAGACAAGCGCTGAGATCTACTGTATGTACTGTATATATGTCATTCAGCGCCGAAGGAGAAATTAAGAGTATAAAGGTTTTAAAGGTGTAACCGGAGGAAAACCTCGCAATTGCGCTATGAAATAGTTGCTAGGAGGGTGTGGAAAGTAAGAATGAAGAAAGAAATATGAACGGTGGTACAGTAAAAGGAATGAAAGTGGTTGCAGCTAGGGTCGTAAAGGACGCTGCAAGTAATCTCAAGCAATGCACGGCACTACCTCCCTGCGGGGAAGAAGCTAGATATTCGAAGGACGTATAGCCGAGAGAGTTAAAAGTTACAAAAGCCAATGACAGTTCTGGCTGTAGTTAATAAAATTTTGATCCATGTGACATCAGTACTGGGAGTTTCAAGACAGAGTATTTTAAGAGATTGTTCTTACTCATGAAAATTGCACACAGTACGCACAAAATGGAAACTGGAGATTAATATGAGATCACAGAAAAGATCAGAAAAAGTATCAGTGATGCTTGGGTCTGTTAGAGAAGATTAGGCAAAGAATTCAACAGAGCAGAGATTAGAGGAAAGGCAGCGCCTGTTCAAGTATAGTGGATGGTGAAGACTTGGCTCTTTCTATAGATGTCATTCCTTGAGTGAAGTCGGTATTGTTGGATCGGTAAAGTTACTGCAGGAACTGAGTATTCTGTGTACTCCCATTGCATGGGGCGATAGGGCCATTTATATAACAAGAGTGTCGTTTTTTCAAGGGAATCAGTACCTTTTCCCAGATAAGAAAGAAAGGAAATGTTCTAAAAATCAGGACTAATATAGATATGAAAACATTAGGAGGATAAAGGAGGCTTTATGTAAATACTCAGTATTTGGGAGTTGTTTCCCGTCTTCCGTCATCGTGGTACAGAGAATACAGAAAGATGTATCTGGTTGCTAATGATTCCATGGTCTATCGAAACAACCTACTAATATACTGTATACACTCGTATAGGCCTATATATGAACACGTCAAGAACTGGCCGGTTGTGTTTAAAAACGCTGCATTAGACTTCAGATGCTACTAATGACACATACATACACAAACAATATATATATATATATATATATATATATATATATATATATATATATATATATAATATAATATAAATATATATTGCTCGTAGGTATGAAAATAAATTTTTTTATTTATCTCGATATAGTTTTTCTTCGTCTCACTACTTATTAAACACTGTGTTAATAGATTGTAACATAATAGCCCTTGGAGTATTGTCGTTGGCGAGGAACATCTCAGTATATGAACTCGGTTCTGTATTTACCAGTGACACCACTTAACCGTAGGTTCCATTTGTTTCTGAATAATTCTTTTGGTAAAAATTATCTTTAATCAAAGTCTCTCTCTCTCTCTCTCTCTCTCTCTCTCTCTCTCTCTCTCTCTCTCTCTCTCTCTCTCTCTCTCTCTCTCTCTCTCTAATTTCCCAAAAGAACCGACTACCCTGCGCTTGCAGAACAAATGACTAAGGATAACTTAATCTTTGAAAGAATAACAGGTAGTTTGATATTCTTTATGGACTATACTTTGCCGCAGTTCATTACTCCCTCACCTGCTGCTTGGCTCGGAAATTTGTAGTAGAGCACTCGGCCCGTTGCAGAGTCCATACAGCGTCATGAACCTGTGTGCGAAACGTAAAGGAAGCCATTGGTTATAAGAATCTTGGGCGTTAAAGCGCATAAATAACTTGCCAACTTTAAAGAGGAAACTAAATAATCCAGTTCCATCAGAATCGCCACCACAACCACAGATACAGCCCCTCAAACAATGTTATCAGGATTCATAAGAAAAATTGTGTTTGATAATTTAGTTAGGTCACT
The DNA here is from genome assembly GCF_040412425.1 of Macrobrachium rosenbergii. NCBI lineage: Eukaryota > Metazoa > Arthropoda > Malacostraca > Decapoda > Palaemonidae > Macrobrachium > Macrobrachium rosenbergii. The sequence goes on along the minus strand of NC_089780.1, from coordinate 29,496,971 downwards.
GAGACAGTTCTTGCTCAGGAAGATTGAGGACGACATTTATAGTAACCAATCCCTTGGTGTTATCCTTCAGAGACACATCTCTATTCCCTGTGGTAAACGTATCTAATAAATTCTATTGCCGTAAAATAACATCAGTTCATCAACCTCTCTTTTCTGAAGAACCAGTTGTTATGAGCAGTTGATCGAGACAGTAGTGTTGGGGAGACTGACCAGCCACCTTCAAGTTGGTGCCATCAAGTGGCATTTCCGAAAAAAGCACAGCCTTCACCTTACCAGTGAATCATTGGTAGCATGGACCGACTTAATATATTTAGGAGGAAAAACTGCCGATTAATTTATGTGAATAATTATTCATACTACCAACTTTGAAATACGTCCATGACCTTTGGACAGTTGAGAGAGAGAGAGAGAGAGAGAGAGAGAGAGAGAGAGAGAGAGAGAGAGAGAGAGAGAGAGAGTTTCCTTTCCAGCTCGACAATCTACATCCCCATCTCGCTTGAATTCCTTTTAATCCATATTCCTGTGTTCTGATTGGTTGAAACCCAAATTTCTTCTCATAGATTGGTTTATGTAGCTCATGTATTCATTCTCCGTTGGAAATGAAACCGTGTCGGTTTTGAAACGTCCTGCTTAATAACAAACTACTTTGAATAAAATTATACTGTTCTAAATGAGTAGACCAGCACTCTTCCAAGTGCGTCGTGGAAATAAAGGAAATTTCTGCCAGCTCGAAAGAATTTAAAGGAAAATAATTAAATTGCTTAATGCTGTTAACATACACACAAATATATATATATATATATATATATATATATATATATATATATATATATATATATATATATATATATATGTCATACATGATGGTTTTGATTGGTTCCCGCTGTTCCCTTTGTGGATTGCTGCCTCCTTACCTTCAAGTTTTTTTGTTTTGATGTTCTCGGTGAGCTGCAGTCGGGTCTGGTTGGGCAGCGAAGGTAGAGTTTTTTTCGACGTTGGTCGAGCAGCAATTGGAGCACGCCTGTGGAGCACGTCGTAGAGGTGGAGTGTGACCATTCTCGTGTGACCACGAGCTGCTCATCTTTGATGACAGCGTGAGGCTGTCCTGACGTCTCCATCGGGGTTTTATGGTTTGTGGGTTTTGTCCCTGTTGCAAGCTGAGGGCTGTCTTGGTGCCCTGATGGAGGACGTATGTTTGGTTTTTTTTCTGCCTGCTGTTGTTTATTTTTGCCTTTTTTTGTTTAATGCTACTTTTTGTTTATTTAACTTGCTTTTTTGCTTAATTTTTTTGTATTTATGGTTTATCTTTTTACTGACTTTGTAAATAAAATAAATTAATTTTAAGCTCATTTTATTGTTTTTGTTGTTTTCTAAATGACAGCCCCGTCCTGAGTACATTAAAGAACCTGCATAACGGCCCACTCTTCGACAGCAGTAAACTCAAGAGCCGACACGGCAACCATCTCGTCCTCCAAGAAACATACTGACGTCCTCCTTTAATTAAACCATGACAGAGCCGACACGGCAACCATCTCGTCCTCAAATACTCTCCGCTGGTCTGCTGCCGGGACCTGACTCTCAGGTACGGATATCTGCTGCTGCTGCTACTCCAACTGGCTAGTTGCTGCTGCCCTCAGCCTGACTCGTTGCTGCTACGAACCTGACTGGTTGTTGCTACGACCCTGACTGGAGGTGAGGTTGTCGCTCCTGGGTATGATAATGTGACAGAGCTGGCTGTAGGAAGTCTTCCTGTCCCTGGTATAGATGGCATATTGGGAAATGATATGTTGGATGCTAAAGGTTGTG
>NC_089780.1:29480165-29490165 GCF_040412425.1 Macrobrachium rosenbergii | reverse complement strand
CCTTTTCTCTTTGTCAAAATCTCTCTCATGTCTGGCTCTTATTTTTTACAGGCTTTGCTGATGATTCAGCCATCCATATTTCATCACCTCAGCTCTCTTAAATTGACCTATGCATGTCTGTTAACTCTAATCTTGGATCTTTTTTGAATGGGGATCGAGTAACTTTTCCTTCTCCGTATCCTGTTCCATCCAATTTTTGAGCTATTATTTTACGACTATTAAGTTGAATATCTTCATTTTGTCAATATTTTTGGTGTCCAGGTTGTTCCTGGCTTGTATTGGAGTGTTCACATTGTTCGAATTGCTAAAATTGACCCAAAGAATTGGATTTTTATGCAAATGTCGTAAAGTCGTTTTTTAACTTCGGTTACTAAAGTTTAATATTGGACTAATTTAACTTCGTTCGCAGAACTGCTTTGATCTTCGGATGCTTCTTTTGTTTCCCTCATCAATAAGACTAAATCGAAAGCACTTCATTTGATCTGTGATCCAACTCGCACCTCCTCTCTCGGTCTTCCACTTTGCAGCAAGGTAGCTTCTTTCTCTCTCCTTTGTGTTGGTCCCTGTTACGTTGATCTCGACTGCCAAGCTGTGGAATTCTTTTCCTGCTGCTGACTTTAACTGTTTTTCAGTCAAGAGTTGTCTACTGCTTCCATTGTGGTTAAGCTCCATTGACATTTGCTCTTAAATGCAAAGTTTAAAAAAATAAATTCATTCATTTATTGACGAATGCATTGCACATGCTCACAGAACATGAAAATTGCGAGGATGGCTGCAGTCAGGTTAAAAATAAAAAGTTTTGTACAAAACACACCACGCATGTTGAGAACTTGTCATTTTGAACTTCAAAATAAAAAGTGGTGAATTATATAAAATTGTTTTAGAAATAATTAACTCCAAGTTTGTTTTAGAAATGATTAACCACAAAGTGTTACAAGTTAACTTTATTTTCTTCAGTGCAAAGCACAGTGGCTGATTTGGCTCAGGTGTTCGTTGTCAGGAAGTGCTTCTACTTTGATTCTTCTCAGCTGATAAGCGAGGCTTCTGCCACCCACGTCTGTTGTTATATGCAGATCTAGTTAAGCAGCGTTGGGTCTGGTCAGTACTTGGTTGGGTGACCGCCTGGGAACACCAGATAACTGTTGGCGTCTAACTTTTCGCTGGTCCGCTGGTATAATGGTTAGCGTCGTGGTGTGCCACTCAGATATTGAGGGTTCGGATCTCCCCCAGGTTGATGAAAAATCGCTGGCTCTGTACTATAATCAGTTACTGCTACAGTGTGGGGTCTGCGGAGGGAGGTTGAAACCAACATTCTTTGGAAGCTTGAATTTCAAGTCAATGAATGGCCCTTGTGTGCTTGTTCCATGTGAATAGGTCTCATCTACTGAAATAATAATAATAATAATACTTGGATGGACATCTCAGTGAATCGGAACATTTTAAGTACCACTTTTATAAAAATACATCTGTCTTAATAGAATATCATGCTCATTGGGAGACAGTAGAAGGTTGTTGAATTGATGTAAGTGTATTTGAAACTATTATTTATGTCGACCTTTGAAGAAATTAAATCGGATTTTATAGAAATTTCAATCATTTCCAAAATTCTCACAAATCATTCACTTTTGTAATGAGATTCTAAAGATGGGCACACCATGATAAACTGGCAGATTTCAAAGTAAGGAGACAGTATATCCTACCTGAACTTCTGACATTCTAAAGGTAGAATTATTCAAAGTGACGCAAACTTTCCAAAGCTGAAATCCCTTTTTTTAGTTTTCTGTAAAAGAAAACTATTGAGATGGCTTTGTCTGTCCGACCGCGCTTTTTCTGTCTGCCCTCAGATCTTAAAAACTACTTGGGCTATACGGCTACAAATTGCTATGTTGATCATCTACCCTCCAGTCATCAAACATACCATATTGCAGCCCTGTAGCCTCAGTAGTTTTCATTTTTTTAAGGTTAAAGTTAGCCACGATCGTGCGTCTGGCCACGCTATAGGACAGGCCACCACCAGGCCGTAGCTGAAAGTTTCATGGGCCGCGGCTCATATAGCATTATACTTTGTACAGAAAACTCGTTTGCGTTGAAGAAACTTCGGCGCATTTTTTATTTGTTTGCTTATTTATTTTCTGCTGGATTCATTTCATCTCCACGACTTGCTTTTGCCTGGTTATTGTTAATCAACATTTAGAAATTTTCAGCTAAGCAGACCTCTGTGAATGTTCCCACCACAGATTCTTGCTATACAGAGGTACATCTGAATGAAATGCATATCTAAAGATTACTTAAGTAGATAGGTAGATGAAAATCCAAGTATATTTTCCATCTACTATAAAAAACAAATAAAAAAAGTTTTCTGTACAGCGTATAATGCTGTATGTAACTCTCAGCCACGGCCCATGAAACTATCAGCCGCGATCCATGAACGTTTCAGCCACAGCCCTGTGGTGTTCTTGTGTTTTTGGCACCTAAAGCGGTGCCAGATGCACGATCATAGCTAACTTTAACTTTGAATAAAATAAAAACTACTGAGGCCATAGAGGGCTGCAATTTGGTATGTTTGATGATTGGAGGGTAGATGGTGAACATACCAATTTGCAGCCCTCTAGCCTCAGTAGTTATTAAGATCTGAGGGCGGACCGACAGACAAAAAGCCGTCTCAAAAGCTTTCTTTCACAGAAAACTAAAAGAAGTCTGGCTGTTTTATCCCAAATTCAGCATTTTCTATAGTTTCTCATGACAATTGTTTTTCTAAATGATCATAGATTAAAGAGTGGGGTTCCTCTTCCAGAATTCATTGTTTTAGATTATAATAATTACAAGTCAGTCTTGTTTAAGCAACTTTATATCACTATTACAGGCAGTTGCTGCACTAACCTGTATGCTTGTAGGTAACAAATGTCTGTTTTTGATGCTCTTGAAGTTCTTTCAGGCTCTATTCAAGACTGTCCAAATGCTGATTCAGTGCTGCTTTTTACTTGCTCATCATAAGGCAATTTTTGTGTTGCTAAGTACTAGCCTATCAAGGAGCACTTTTATATCTTCATTTTTCCTGCTAATTATATCTTTTTTAATTCACATACCAGTTATGAGATATTTTTGTACTCATGATGGTAATTATGAGACATTTTCAAATACATGATTTGGGGTTTGATGTGACTATTAGGAGACAGTTCTTGACTCTTTTTAATGACCCAAGACCTGTCTAATCTGATGTTATAAAAGGGGTAGTCTTCTGAAATTTTTGCTCTTGTTGTAAATCTCTGAAAATCAAGGTGATTTATTCGCTCTCTCTGATAGAATGTTAACGAGCTGCCAGTTTTATCAGAGATGGAGAGCTGTTTAGTAAAGGTACACTCATCAGGGTACAAAAGTGAACTGTATTAGCAGCATTACTTTTTCATTTATAAGCGATTCTTGCATCATGCACTTACAGAACGTTTAACATCGTATTGTTAACTTAAGAGTTTAAGGTACCTTACAATACTTTTGATGTTACTTGCTCTAAGTCTTATATGCCATTAATTAAATATTGTTTTCTTTGTGACTTTCTGCAGGCTCTGCGATCCATTTATCTAGAGGACAGGAATGCTCATCTTGATGGTGTCCGTTATTTGAAGGGCTAACATGTTCAGACCATGGAAGATGTCATTTTGACCTTTTCCTCTAGTCTAAGAGAAACTTTCATATAGCACATTTTATGCCAGCCTTTCGGGTCAAGTGGCAAGCGTTAAAGATATTTTGTCCAAATTATTGTACGAGAGTGAAACAGTTGTCGTGGCAGAGAATTCGATGTTGGTTCTCTTAGGTTTTCCCGTAGGGGGCTAGTGCCATCATTGTATCTCACGCGGTACACTGTAGGCATTACTTGAGGTTCTTTGCTGCGCCCCTTCGGCCCGTAGCTGCAACCCCTTTCATTCCTTTTAATGCACCTCTGTTCATATTATCTTTCTTTCATCTTACTTTTCACCCTCTCCCAACAATGTTTCATAGTGCAACTGCGAGGTTTCCCTCCTGTTACACCTTTAAAACCGTTCTTACTCTCAATTTTCCGTTCTGCGCTAAATGTCCTCATAGGTCCCAGCGCTTGGCCTTTGGCCTATATTTTGTATTCCAATTCCAATTCTCTTATGTTTAACAGATGCATCAGTTGTGCTTCAGATCCCGCGTCTTCTATTCCTTGATGAACATTATTTTGAACGGTGCTTTTTCCTTGTTTTGTGAATTATCATATTTTTCTACGTTTACATTCATATCTTCGCTTCTCTGCTTTTCTTTTTCCAGGTCATTCTTGCTTTAGTAAACGTCTGAGACAAGTCGTAGTTGACAAGTTGTGAATAACTAGTGTGCGCTTACCGCTGAGAATAAGGTATTATAAGAGAGGGTGAGATAGCCAGTCATGACTCTGGGGATTGTACGTACCGCCCTGAAGCTTAGGTAAAGACCCTCACTCTGCTCATATTTTTAGGAGGCCGTAATGACGGTAGTTCTAAACCTCAAGGACGCTACGCACCATGGCGTTGCACAGAAAAAAATATAACACACCACGCATTTCGTTTTGTATAAAGTCAGTAATAACCCACAAGGATGCTAATCTATTTTATGAAAAATAAAGGTGGAACATTTTTAATGGCCATGAAACGCTTGTTTGCCAAAGAATCGCTTGTTATGTGTATGACATTATTGAACAGTCTTCATAGCGAAAATGTCGTGATGGATATTTTATTGCTTTACAGTACATTATCATTCTGTTTTCTTCCACGACTATTTGTACTGGTATTCTTCTTTTTCTTCTTTGTGTTATTATTATTATTATTATTATTATTATTATTATTATTATTATTATTATTATTTATATATATTTTTTATTTTCACTCCTTTCCATAGGGCAGAGATTCTTGTTTTTGTAAGTACAGGTTTATTGTTGATTAACCTCTTTTTCCTGACACTCTTCATCCTATTGGATTCCTGACCAATCTTATGACACCCACCCCCCGTAGGAGTGACACAAACCTACTATGTAAAATCACCAAATTCCAAAATTCCTCATCGGATAACTTATATGCTATATGACTTCCTATGTGACATGGAAATTACATGATTGCTGCCCTAAGGTGAACTTTTATGTTTACGCCTGTTTAATAACAAATGTCAGATCTGTACTTCTTCAAGTATCAAGATCGGTTTGTTTTTTTTATTCAAATGGCAGAATACAAATTTCATTGGAGGTGCCAAAAGATTACCTGGTGATAGTACCAAGTGTGAAAGACTTTATATTAAGATGCTCTTAATGGTTTAAGATTTAGAACAGCTTTTGAAACGTATTTAACGAGGAAAAAATGCGCCGAAGACTTTTCTGTACAGCGTATAATGATGTACGAAACTCTCAGCCGCGGTCCATGAAACTTTCAGCCTTAGCCCGGTGGTGGTCTGTGTTGTTGGCACCTATAGCGGTGCCAGACGCACGATCATGTCCAACTTTAACCTTAAATAAAATAAAAGCTACTGAGGCTAGAGGGCTGCAGTTTGGTATGTTTGATGATTGGAAGGTGGATGGTCAATATAGCAATTTGCAGCCCTCCAGCCTCAGTAGTTTTTAAGATCTGAGGGCGGACGGACAGACAAAAAGCCTTCTCAATAGTTTTCTTTCAGAGAAAACTAAAAATTGGTATGAAATGCGAAAAGTTGGCCGAAGTTTTGAACGCAGATGAAACTTTTTTTTCCATGCCGATCAGTGTGAAGTTATTTACATCAAATGTGCTTGAAAATTTGCAGATGGAGTTTATTATTATTATTATTATTATTATTATTATTATTATTATTATTATTATTATTATTATTATTATTATTATTAATGATAGCTAGCAATAGTAATAACAGAAGTTGTAGGAATAATGACAATAGAAGAGGTGTATGACCACTAAAACTATTAAAAACTGAAAGCTCCAGAAGTTAAAAATGCATTTATGGACTGTTTTATGCGCCAGTTTTTTAATCGACTTTTTAACTTGCTGTGCAGGGCCCAGAGTGCCAGAGTGCCAGGAACTAGGCACTTTGATTGCGTTCTCGTTCCTAGTTTGTGGGAATTACTTTGTAATGGAGTACTGCAAGAGAGAGCTTGTCTTGTTAGCATAATTAGGAAGGTTCCAAGTACTCAGAACCAGCTTTATTTGTAATATTAACAATATCCATAGTTTACTAGCTACGATTTTTCAGTAAGGTTTAGTGTTCTAGCCATTAAATATTAGCCTTGGGAGAACTATTTATGCTGTCAGTTCCTATGCCCCGTAGGGGGGTAGTGCCGTCAGTGGTACTGTAGGCATTACTTAGGCCAGGGTCTTTGCAGCGTCACTTAGACCCAAGGCTGCAACCCCTTTTCATTCCTTTTACTGTACCTCCTTTCTTATTCTCTTCCTTCCATCTAACTTTCCACCCTCTCTAACAATTGTTTCAAAATGCAAGTGGGAGGCTTTCCTCCTGTTACATCTTTCAAACCTTCTTGCAATCAATTTTCCTTTCAGTGGTGACTGATCTCATAGGTCCCAGAGCTTGGCCTTTGGCCTAAATTCTATATTCTATTCTATTCTCAGTTCCTATGGTTTCACTAGAGGTAAAAGGGAAAGATTAAATAAATGACTCTATAGATGGCGATGTAGCTGTTTCATAGTAGTTAACCTCAAGTTCCTCATCTAGAAGAAAACTTAAAATGAAGGTAGCAGAGAATACAGTTAACTGAAAAAATTATACCAGCATCCCAATAAAAAAAAAAAAAAAATCCTTGGAGATTTGCCGTGGTATTTTAAACTGTCCTTAATGTCAGTGCCACGTCATATATCTAAGTTTTCAGCTGCCATTTAATTATACAGATATCGTCCAGATAGTCGAATGAAAATCATATCTAAGAAATTCTCGTGTCATGTGCATGTAATATGAGAGATCTGTGTTACGCATTCCCAAAGAAGTGGTATTATGAGTACTGCAAGAAAAGAAATATTGCAAAACATCATGTTACAGAACAGGTGACTATAGGGAGGAGATTAGCTGTGAACACGTCAATTTAACTTTTAATACATTTTTACCTATTTATTAATTTATTATTTACTAATTTAATTTTTATTTTTTTTTAATAAGTGAGATATCTTCTTTCTTTATTTCCCTTTACCTCCTCTTATTTCTTGCTAATGAACACCGTATTCTTTGGAAGCTTGAATTTCAAGTCAGTGGCTTCTGTGGGCTTGTTCCTTATGTATAGGTTTCGTCTTCTGAATAATAATAATAAGTACTGTCTGCTGCACTCTACAGGGGAAATCTTGATATACTGCGTAGTATCGCCTGTAACCTGTCTACAGTTACTCTGGTCACATTCGCCATCATTGAATTGCGTTTGCAATTGTAAAAGCTTTCAGTCTTGAAGAGGCATTTTAATGTCGTGGTGGTTCCAGGTTTGAAAGTACAAGAACCATGTATTTCCATCCGTATTATAAGACTCAGTTTCCAAGATTGATCGAATTATATCTGAAACTTGTCAGAAAGGATGTGATTTTAAACACTGGTAATTTGGAGGAAATGCGATATGTGGTGTTGTTGATTGTACCCCGTATATATATATATATATATATATATATATATATATATATATATATATATATATATATATATATATATATATATATATATATATAACTTTATCACATACACAATTGTTCTGTGCATTAGTAGAATTACTAAAAGGACCTCATTCAAACTGGATGGTATCTAGTTTGAATGAGGTCCTTTTAGTAATATATATATATGTGTGTGTGTGTGTGTGTTTTGTATGTGCATATATATATATATATATATATATATATATATATATATATATATATATATATATATATATATATATATATATATAAATACGTGTGTGTATGCGCATGCGTATGCTTAACACTTGATATTATGGCGTCGTATTGATACCTACAGCAAATATGCAGTTACGTAGGAGTAAGCTTCCGTTGCCTTTCACCTGAGCGCTGTATCAGTAAAACTACCCCCAGCAAGGATGACTTTCACACCGGACGTACTCGAGGCCTTCATAAGAGAGTCCGTAGAGTTATGCAGCATCTATCCCAGTGTTTGTTTCTGGCGGATACTAGTTCACTTGATACGCTTAGAAACGATAAATAATGCTAGTGTGAGATATGGAAATTGTGCGAAATGTGACGGCAGTCCCTGCGCACGCACTCGCACACAAATATATATATATATATATATATATATATATATATATATATATATATATATATATATATATATATATATATATATTGGAGAAACATGTTCCTGTAGGCATTCTTGTATATATATGTATACACAAATACGCTCACACACACACACATATATATATATATATATATTTAATATATATATATATTTTTTCTCTTTGATCTATTGACAGTAAGCTTGTTATTGAATTTATTTCCATTTACCATTAAGGGCTTAACCATAGCAAAAAATTACTAAGGTATTAGGAGGCACAGAATTTAGAAACAAACCTTTTACAAACGCAGTTGCATTTTATAGATTGAGAAATGTGAATGAAAGTAAAATCAGCGACACCGTTCCCGCAGAAGGTCAGCGAATGTTTCCCTGCTCGTGTGCGCACCCGCGTGCGCCTATAGGAGGAGAATGCTGATGGAAAAGAATGTACTCGTGTTGAAAATGGTGACATAATGGACGTGCCTAAGGGACGTGTTTACATCACTATTAAAATACTTTCTCTGCAACCACTGTTGGTGAAAATGTTTCAGATTGTTACTTAGAATTGTTCTCCGCGCTCTCTCTTTCACAAGTAGTTATTGTATTAAAGAATTACGCTACTTGCTCTATATATATATATATATATATATATATATATATATATATATATATATATATATATATATATATATATATATATATATATATATATATATATATATATATATATATATATATATATATATATATACATATATATATATATATATATATATATATATATATATAGTATATATACATATATAAAATATATATATATATATATATATATATATATATATATATATATATATATATATATATATATATATATATATATATATATATATATATATTGTTTACTACTCAACGTTAGGTTTCAATAAGGGGAAGGTTTAGATTCCAGATTCTGGAATCTAAATCTTCCCTAACGCGAAGAGTAATATAAATACAATGTGAAGTACTGTGGCTATTTAGATATATATATATATATATATATATATATATATATATATATATATATATATATATATATATATATATATATATATATATATATATATATACATACATACTTATTTGGCTATACACACATATATGTGTGTGTGTGTATGATAATATTCAGTGACACGTGATTTTTATTTATCTCTCAGACCACAGCAGGTGAGGAAATAACATACTGTGCGTAGTTCCTGACCACTTTCGACTTTATTTCTAAGCTGTTGTGTGTGTGTTTGTGTATTGACACATACAAGCGCATGAACCTTTAAGCTCTAATTATTTAAGTTATTTAACGTGAATAGTTACTTACTTGGAGGAAAAATTTTTAAGCATTTCCCCTCCCATTGTGATTGAACGTGTAAATAAATGTCCTTCAACCTCTCATGCTTGTTACGTCAATGCCTGGATCGTGAAATACCAAGGTAAAGTATATATAATATCTAAAAAAAAACACCGTGCTTGGAATTTCTTTGTTTCCAAAAAAGCATGATTACAGCCCACCACCCACGACGCCCTCATTCCTCAGCCCTTTTCTCCGTGGGTGTTGAAGGTAGGGAGCCAGTGGTATTTGAGCTTGAGTGATGAAGATAATCAACTTTTTTCTCCAGGAATTTAATCATTTAATGGCATAATCGTATCACTCATTGGTTATTTACTCGTCGATATTCTGTTGTTTATGTGTAACCTTGGAAAATCATTACTGTACTTCAGTGTA
>NC_089780.1:29455165-29472665 GCF_040412425.1 Macrobrachium rosenbergii | reverse complement strand
ATAACCCCGTAAAGTAAATCTTCATAAATGTGTGAAGATGAAATTACCACAACTGAGTGCTTCAGCAGTATTTAAAAATACTTTGGCATTATTGATATGGTTGCTATTATTTTTGTCTTAATTATGATCGTAAATGTCGAAAGCATTCTGAAGATTGATCTTTGTATGAGGAATCACAAAAGGACCAACACACACAATAAGTAAACATCTATACACATATTTATTTAATAAATATATATATATATATATATATATATATATATATATATATATATATATATATAATATAATGAAACATATATAATATATATATATATATATATATTTGGTTTAGTCCACCTGATATATATAGCTTTGTTATTATTATATTTATTGTTCCAATGCTGTCATATGGTTATATAAGTGAGGGTTGATGCAGCGACTCCCAACCTCTTGGTTATTACGTACCGTCCCGAAACTTCGACCATAGTACCCGTATTCTATATATACACTCATATATGTGTGTGTATAATATATATATATATATATATATATATATATATATATATATATATATTAGCATTGTTACAATTATGTTAAAGTATGAATGTGAAATTCGGCTGAACCTGGGTATCTTGACCCCAGCCTTCGCAACCATTGTTATCGCTATGGGCTAATTTTTCTCTTTTTGGTTTATCATTGTAAGAAAATCTTCATTGTTGTTTTTTCCGTTTCTGGGAAAAAACCAAACGTGCAAATATATTCGTTATCTGCAGTTATTTCCGCATGTATCCATGATGGAAAATCGAATGAAAAATTCTATCCCATTTACACTTTTCTAAGTAACTTCTTCAGAGAAAAGCACCAGATTTCTCTTTGTAAATTGCATGATTTCCCTCCTGCATGAAAAAGCGACTGGGGAAAGTTGACCCCATTTTTTACTTTTCTGTGTCATGCAAGAGTAACAGCTGGGTGAAGAAATGAGAGAGAGAGAGAGAGAGAGAGAGAGAGAGAGAGAGAGAGAGAGAGAGAGAGAGAGAGAGAGAGAGCATGTGTTAATAGATGGGTGAAGGGAGAGAGAAGGAGAGAGATAACAAAAGGGTGAAGGAAAGAGAGAGAACATTTGTTAACAGATGGATGAAGGGAGAGAGAAAGAGAGAGATAACAGAAGGATGAAGGAGAGAGAGAGAGAGAGAGAGAGAGAGAGAGAGAGAGAGAGAGAGAGAGAGAGCAACACCACTATATAATAAATAATTCGGGGTTAACGGGTCCCAACCAAATGTTCCTGCTCCAGACATGTCTGGGACGACTGGTTGGACGGTGAGTGGTCAGAAGGAACAGGCCGCCAGTTCATGGAAATCTCCCCAATTATCCATGAGGCATCATTACGACAAAAGCCGTCCCACTCTGTGCCACGAGGTCACCAGAGAAGCGTACACCAACGGTTCCTGCCGGAAATACCTGACTCGTCGAGTAATCTCACTCCGTCAGGGAGTAGCCTACTACAAGGCGCTTCTTTTGGCCCGAGTTCAAAGTTGATATTTTTTCTCCTCGGCGGAGAGACGAGACATGACCCTTTATTTCGTTTGTAAGCTGTGATTGATTTGTTTGGCTACTGTTTCGCTGAACAGCCCATCAGTTCTGTGTGAAATGAAAGTTAGCAGTGCTAACATTTCTTGCACTTTTTCCACCCCGAGAGTTCATGCCGTCACTGCATTCTTTTTATCCTAAAGCTCTTGTTCAGGCATGTCGTTGTTACAGTTTGGTTATTATTATTATTATCGTTACTGTTAATGCTAACATTTTAGACAAGGTACATTTTCGAACCATGATTACTCATTTATTAAAATAATATGTTGTGCTCTTTGCTCCTATAACGCAGTTCATAAGACCAAGACACAATTTTACAGTTTTTATATTTTACCTAATTTACACACTTCATTTACATATTATATATATATATATATATATATATATATATATATATATATATATATATTATATATATATATATATATATATATATATATATATATATATATATATATATATATATATATATATGTATGTGTATGGACATTCACAAAAGCAAATGCCCACGTGGTCCGACGCTTACAAGTCTTCCTTCACATGGATTGGGAAAACGTCTTCGGCCCGTTAGTGAAAAAAATCTAGTATGCCACTATTAGCTTATGCAGTGAATGATGTATCTGGTAGCCCACTATGGTGACACGTAGCCAGGGTTTGGCACATGGAGACTAACCTCTTCCCGAAGGGCTAAGAAAACCGGAAGGTTAAAGAACTTTTATGACTACACTGTCAAAGGAAAATGTGTTAAGTTGAACAGGAAAGCGGTAACCGTACAAACTGCATGCAGCACCCGAAATTCCGTCTGTAAAGTTGCGTATATAAACAAATACACAACTGTGATATTCATAAATTCTGCAGAGTTGCTATAGTGGGTTCATTGTTCTGGCGCATGTTTCGAACTTCACCTTGTACGCCATTTCAAAATGTATTTATTTTACTAATTTTTTTATAATTTGAATTAATGCGTAATTTTTTTCCAGGAAACATTTAGCTTTTTGTAACCTCATTTCCACTGAGATGTCATTACCCCGTGATTTGCATATATGTAAATATTAATTAGAGTATAAGATTTCGAACACATGGTGTTGCAGCATCGTGCGTTGCGGCGTAGATAACAACTGATGAAGTGTAAGCGACAGCGTGTGATATGTAAACAAGTTGCCAGAGGAACGTTAACACCCAGCAATTTGCATAATGCTCTAACAAGCTGAAGTATTGAGGACAACCGAGCGCGGCAAAGCAGCCCTGCAAATAGATTTGTAAAACAAATTGACGCGTTTCTCTCCCGTCTGCCGAGTTGTGGTGCACGTTCAATTTCCCCGCGTTCGCTCGCCTTGCCGTTGCGTCCGTCAGTGCCGATGTAATAGCGAGCAATTTCGGCTGCTAGTAGAGTGATAGTATTACTTTCCGTGTTGGGTTTTACTGGTCACTTATCGGAGACTTCTTGTTTTGCTGGTATGAAGGCATTATTGTTCAGACTGCATTTGTATTTCTGTTCTTGATTAGATATCGTAGACTGTTGGAACACCGTTCTTCGGATTTCATCAGTCATTGGGCTAGAATAAACAAGGCTGGGACTGAAAATGTATGTATCGATATAAGATGCAAGAAAGGATTTGTAAATGTAAAAAGGTAATTTTTTTTTTTTTTTTTTTGTGGCATAGTCATGTTGGATTTATTGCGGAGAATAGGTTGTTGGCGTTGCGATGAAGGATGAGTAGCAGGGAAAAGGAGTGTGCATATAAGGTACCTGTGATCGGTTTTTGGTACATACGGGCTTGACTTTCTGTTGATTAACTTTCATTTATAGGTGCATGAATTAGATGGTGTCCGCTAAGTTTTCCGTACAGGCGCTTATTCTGGATTTTTCAGATATATATATATATATATATATATATATATATATATATATATATATATATATATATATATATATATATATATATATATATATATACACATACACACGTGTGTGTATTTATGTATATGTGTTTTTATGTATATCTTACAAGTAACGTTTTTGTTTGTCTATTTGTCATCAAACTTGTGATGTGTGATCTATTTTTATAAAAATATCCAAGATTTCCTTCACATTGTTAAAAGCCCCAACTTGTTAGTTTCATAGTCTGATAACATTAGACAGGATTAAAGAATGAAAATCCTTATATACTGGAGCAATCATGCCTGGACCTTCACGAAAAGGTACCGTCATGTAACAGGGTAATATTACATTGGAGTCCCGTTAGGGAGTCAATTATCGTGCATATAGTCCTTGGGAACTGAGCCTAGTTGTATCTTCCTAGCGTGGCCTTCATATACTTGCTTTAAGGGTGGAACTTCCTTAGCTTGATCCATTTTATTATAGCTTGTTCCCGATTTACTTCCGTTTTTGTTCTTTTCTTGTGGGTACATAACAAAATTAGGGGTCGGTTATATTTCGGATCACTGGAGTAGTGTGAAGACAGGGGAGGGATTTCGTATGTGTTAAGTCTTCATATTAGTTTTGTGTAAATCAGTGTCACAAATTTCGTTCCAGACGGCTGTTCTTGAAATTATTTCCCTTTTCATCGCGCATTGTTCCAGCGGTTCAGTTTTGTGCTCTTCAGGACAACTAAGCCTCCTCCCCCTTTTTTTAGTGCAGTGTTCTTACTTCCTTGTGAAAAATCTTGACTGAGATTGTTGTTAAATCTGAGGAAATTGTGACATTATTATTATTATTATTATTATTATTATTATTATTATTATTATTATTATTATTATTATTATTTATAATAGGCACACATTCTTGTGGAGTAAATCAAACTGGCAGTTAGCTTGCTGAGAGTGGATCCGCAGCAGAGACTACCTCGTGTGGGAAAAATAACCAAATACTTTTAGTAAAAGTATTTGATAGACAAATCAGTGTACACAAAACCAGCAGCTGAGAAACAAGTTCGAACTGGTAAAGGCGTCTGGCAGTGGTTTTGTCAACAATTTTATGATCTGTACTAAAAGGTCCTAAAGAACGTGGCGAAGGCAGGCACTAAGGCCGACACTGGAAGTTCACTGTTACCACTTTCTAATATCAAGTCTTTATAAGTTTTTAAAATACACGCTTACGTTTACTTACGTTGTGTGTGTGTTTGCACTCAAATATTTGCCTGTATGAGCAAACACAAAAGTCGTTCAAGTGAGTGCCAGGTAAACCCCAATTAGGCCAATATGTATAATCCCGGAAATAAAGATGAGAGGAGAACCCTTTTTGGAAGTTGTTGGTAAGTCATTAAGTTCCTCGCAGGAAGTGACACTGAAAGCTCTGGGTAAGAAATTACGTCTAGAAGAGTGCTTTAAAGAAAGGAGTTATTTCGAATTCCTTGTAATTAACGCTCTGATGAAATAAGATCTTAAGTGATTTTGCGTAGCAGGAGGCGTTCCATGTTATTGGCAGTTTGTAACATCAAGACCGAGGGACAGATTATAAAATAATAGTATTGCTTAGCTAGGCACTAAGTCAGGTAAAGGATTAAGAAACGTTGACCATACCGTAATCATAGCATTGCTTGCGTCCACCTGAGCGGTAGCTTTATGCTAAAACTAGTTAAACTTAAGTAGCAGGATTCCGAACTGTTTGTTAGTCAAAGTCAGTTAATACCCGAGATATTATTATTTCAGTTGTGATTTGTGTGTGCAGAACCAAGTGTGAGGAAAACGTATACTGACAGAAAGACACGCGTGGGTGTTCTAATCACAAATGGAGTATTTCGGTGTAAGCACTTTTTATCGTTGAATTTTGTACTTTACTGAGGTCGTATTTTAACATCGTTGGGCGTTTTTATTGCCCATTAATGCTGCAATATGATAACTGTAAAAACTTGGTGCTTTTGCAGTAGTCGCTTTGTTTTGGATGGTGAGGAAGAGGATGCGACTGCGCAGACGATATTTAATGAGGACATCCAGTATTCTAGGTTTATCAGCGTCTGAATTTGTCACCGTCGCTTAATTGGAACGTCCGTTTAGGAGGTATCGTGGGGTTCGTTTGGTACACGAAAAGGTTCACCGTATTATGCGCATCCTGTAGTAATAGATATGATTGTTTAATGATTAATGTTCTGACAGAGAATTACTTGTATATTTGACCTTGTGCTTCCTCACATTAGCCGTTCAAGGTGTTTGTGCACTTCGGTATAAATGGTTTTATACAGCATTTCATTCGAATTATCTCTTCTGAGTGAATAAGATAGAAATAATCAACACACAGTCACGTGTGGAACAGAAATAAATTTCTGACTCACGTCGTGATCGAACCCAGGTTTTTCAAGTGGAAGGCAAGGGCGCTATCCACTAGGCCATACAAGTCAAAAAGAAGTTGGAACCTGAGAGCAACTGCACCCAAGGAATTACCTGGGCAAGCTAACTACTTGCATACCAGCGAGTTTTCCCCAACTTCCCGACTCAGCAATGACCTAATAGACAGCATTTCATTCGAATTATCTCTTCTGAGTGAATAAGATAGAAATAATCAACACACAATCACGTGTGGAACAGAAATAAATTTCTGACTCACGTCGTGATCGAACCCAGGTCTTTCAAGTGGAAGGCAGGGCGCTATCCACTAGGCCATACAAGTCTAAAAGTTGGAACCTGAGAGCAACTGCACCCAGGAATTACCTGGGCAAGGTAACTGCTTGCATACCAGCGAGTTTTCCCCAACTTCCCGACTCAGCAATGACCCAATAGACAGCATTTCATTCGAATTATCCCTATGATAATAAGATATAAATAATAACACATAATATATAACAGAAATATATTTCTGACTCATCGGGATCGAACCCGTCTTTGAAAGACCTATTTGATCCCGACGTATCCAAATGTATTCCACACGTGATATATATATATATATATATATATATATATATATATATATATATATATATATATATATATGACTTTTTATCACATCACCGTGATTCATATACAATCAGTAAGCTACAAACGTCCTTTAATATCAATTCGCTCTACCTCGGAAATAATATATTTTCATATATGTTACCGAAGGGGAATTTTTAGTTGATAATAAGTTCGTCGTCCGTGGGCTCGAACCAACGAAAGACGCCTTTACCCATACTCTATATATATATATATATATATATATATATATATATATATATATATATATATATATATATATATACAAACACACATATATATATGTGTGTATATATATATATATATATATATATATATATATATATATATATATATATATATATATATATATATATAGAGAGAGAGATAGAGTATGGGTAAAGGCGTCCTTCGTTGGTTCGAGCCCACGGGACGACGAACTTATTATCAACTAAAAATTCCCTTCGGTAACATATATGAAAATATATTATTTCGAGGTAGAGCGAATTGGATATTAAAGGACGTTTGTAGCTTACTGATTGTATATGAATCGCGGTGATAAAAGTGATAAAATATATATATATATATATATATATATATATATATATATATATATATATATATATATATATATATATATATATATATATATATATATATATATATATATATATATATATATCTATATCTATATCTATATCTATATCTATATATATATATATATATATATATATATATATATATATATATATATATATATATATATATATATATATATATATATATATATAGAAATAATCAACACACAATCACGTGTGGAACAGAAATAATTTCTGACTCACGTGGGATCGAACCCAGGTCTTTCAAAGACCTGGGTTCTGATCCCGACGAGTCAGAAATTTATTTTTGTTCCACACGTGATTGTGTGTTGATTATTTCTATCTTATTCACTCAGAGAGAAGAATGATAATGGGATCTGAATGAAAATGCTGTCTATTGGGTCATTGCTGAATCGGGAAGTTAGACTTGTAAAATAGCGCCCTTGCCTGACCTGGTTCGATCTGGTATGCAAGCATTTATTAGCTTGCCCAGGTAGGTAATTCCTTGGGTGCAGTTGCTCTCAGGTTCCAACTTTTTTAGACTTGTATGGCCTAGTGGATAGCGCCCTTGCCTTCCACTGAAAGACCTGGGTTCGATCCTGACGTGAGTCAGAAATTTATTTCTGTTCCACACGTGATTGTATGTTGATTATTTCTATCTTATTCACTCAGAAGGGATAACTCGAATGAAATGCTGTCTATTGGGTCATTGCTGAGTCGGGAAGTTGGGGAAAACTCAGGTATGCAAGCAGTTAGCTTGTCCAGGTAATTCCTTGGGTGCAGTTGCTCTCAGGTTCCAACTTCTTTAAGACTTGTATGGCCTAGTGGATAGCGCCCTTGCCTTCCATGAAAGACCTGGGTTCGATCCTGGCGTGAGTCAGAAATTTATTTCTGTTCCACATATGATTTTGTGTTGATTATTTCTATCTTATTCATTCAGAAGGGATAATTTGAATGAAATGCTGTCAACTGGGTTATTGCTGAGTCGGGAAGTTTGGGAAAACTCTCAGGTATGCAAGCAGTTAGCTTGCCCAGGTAATTCCTTGTGCAGTTGCTCTCAGATTCCAACTTCTTTTAGACTTGTATGGCCTAGTGGATAGCGCCCATGCCTTCCACTTGAAAGACCTGGGTTCGATCCGACGTGAGTCAGAAATTTATTTCTGTTCCACACGTGATTGTGTGTTGATTATTTCTATCTTATTCATTCAGAAGGGATAATTCGAATGAAATGCTGTCTATTGGGTCATTGCTGAGTCGGGAAGTTGGGGAAAACTCGCTGGTATGCAAGCAGTTAGCTTGCCCAGGTAATTCCTTGGGTGCAGTTGCTCTCAGGTTCCAACTTGTTTGGACTTGTATGGCCTAGTGGATAGCGCCCTTGCCTTCCACTCTGAAAGACCTGGGTTCGATCCTGACGTGAGTCAGAAATTTATTTCTGTTCCACACGTGATTTTGTGTTGATTATTTCTATCTTATTCACTCAGAAGGGATAATTCAATGAAATGCTGTCTATTGGGTCATTGCTGAGTCGGGAAGTTGGGGAAAACTCGCTGGTATGCAAGCAGTTAGCTTGCCCAGGTAATTCCTTGGGTGCAGTTGCTCTCAGGTTCCAACTTCTTTTAGACTTGTATGGCCTAGTGGATAGCGCCCTGCCTTCCACTTGAAAGACCTGGGTTCGATCCCGACGTGAGTCAGAAATTCATTTCTGTTCCACACGTGATTGTGTGTTGATTATTTCTATCTTATTCACTCAGAAGGATAATTCGAATGAAATGCTGTCTATAGGGTCATTGCTGAGTCGGGAAGTTGGGGAAAACTTATTATGCAACCAGTTAGCTTGCCCAGGTAATTCCTTAGGTGCAGTTGCTCTCAGGTTCCAACTTCTTTTAGACTTGTATGGCCTAGTGGATAGCGCCCTGCCTTCCACTAAAGACCTGGGTTCGATCCCGACGTGAGTCAGAAATTTATTTCTGTTCCACACGTGATTGTGTGTTGATTATTTCTATCTTATTCACTCAGAAGGATAATTCAATGAAATGCTGTCTGTTGGGTCATTGCTGAGTCGGGAAGTTGGGGAAAACTTGCTGGTATGCAAGCAGTCAGCTTGCCCAGGTAATTCCTTGGGTGCAGTTGCTCTCAGGTTCCAACTTCTTTTAGACTTGTATGGCCTAGTGGATAGTGCCCTTGCCTTCCACTTGAAAGACCTGGGTTCGATCCCAACGTGAGTCAGAAATTTATTTCTGTTCCACACGTGATTGTGTGTTGATTATTTCTATCTTATTCACTCAGAAGGGATAACTCGAATGAAATGCTGTCTATTGGGTCATTGCTGAGTCGGGAAGTTGGGGAAAACTCTCTGGTATGCAAGCAGTTAGCTTGCCCAGGTAATTCCTTGGGTGCAGTTGCTCTCAGGTTCCAACTTATTTTAGACTTGTATGGCCTAGTGGATAGCGCCCTTGCCTTCCACTTGAAAGACCTGGGTTCGATCCTGACGTGAGTCAGAAATTTATTTCTGTTCCACACGTGATTGTGTGTTGATTATTTCTATCTTATTCACTCAGAAGGGATAACTCAATGAAATGCTGTCTATTGGGTCATTGCTGAGTCGGGAAGTTGGGGAAAACTCGCTGGTATGCAAGCAGTTAGCTTGCCCAGGTAATTCCTTGGTGCAGTTGCTCTCAGGTTCCAACTTCTTTAGACTTGTATGGCCTAGTGGATAGCGCCCATGCCTTCCACTTGAAAGACCTGGGTTCGATCCTGACGTGAGTCAGAAATTTATTTCTGTTCCACACGTGATTGTGTGTTGATTATTTCTATCTTATTCACTCAGAAGGGATAATTCAATGAAATGCTGTCTATTGGGTCATTGCTGAGTCGGGAAGTTGGGGAAAACTCGCTGGTATGCAAGCAGTTAGCTTGCCCAGGTAATTCCTTGGGTGCAGTTGCTCTCAGGTTCCAACTTCTTTAGACTTGTATGGCCTAGTGGATAGTGCCCTTGCCTTCCACTTGAAAGACCTGGGTTCGATCCTGAGTGAGTCAGAAATTTATTTCTGTTCCACACGTGATTGTGTGTTGATTATTTCTATCTTATTCACTCAGAAGGGATAATTCAATGAAATGCTGTCTATAGGGTCATTGCTGAGTCGGGAAGTTGGGGAAAACTTCGGCTGGTATGCAACCAGTTAGCTTGCCCAGGTAATTCCTTGGTGCAGTTGCTCTCAGGTTCCAACTTCTTTTAGACTTGTATGGCCTAGTGGATAGCGCCTGCCTTCCACTTGAAAGACCTGGGTTCGATCCCACGTGAGTCAGAAATTTATTTCTGTTCCACACGTGATTGTATGTTGATTATTTCTATCTTATTCACTCAGAAGGGATAACTCGAATGAAATGCTGTCTATTGGGTCATTGCTGAGTCGGGAAGTTGGGGAAAACTCTCTGGTATGCAAGCAGTTAGCTTGCCCAGGTAATTCCTTGCAGTTGCTCTCAGGTTCCAACTTTTTAAGACTTGTATGGCCTAGTGGATAGCGCCCTTGCCTTCCACTTGAAAGACCTGGATTCGATCCTGACGTGAGTCAGAAATTTATTTCTGTTCCACACGTGATTTTGTGTTGATTATTTTTCTATCTTATTCACTCAGAAGGGATAATTCAATGAAATGCTGTCTATTGGGTCATTGCTGAGTCGGGAAGTTGGGGAAAACTCGCTGGTATGCAACCAGTTAGCTTGCCCAGGTAATTCCTTGGGTGCAGTTGCTCTCAGGTTCCAACTTTTTTAGACTTGTATGGCCTAGTGGATAGCGCCCATGCCTTCCACTTGAAAGACCTGGGTTCGATCCCGACGTGAGTCAGAAATTTATTTCTGTTCCAGACGTGATTGTGTGTTGATTATTTCTATCTTATTCATTCAGAAGGGATAATTCAATGAAATGCTGTCTATTGGGTCATTGCTGAGTCGGGAAGTTGGGGAAAACTCATGCAAGCAGTTAGCTTGCCCAGGTAATTCCTTGGGTGCAGTTGCTCTCAGGTTCCAACTTCTTTTAGACTTGTATGGCCTAGTGGATAGCGCCCTTGCCTTCCACTTGAAAGACCTGGGTTCGATCCCGACGTGAGTCAGAAATTTATTTCTGTTCCACACGTGATTGTGTGTTGATTATTTCTATCTTATTCACTCAGAAGGGATAATTCGAATGAAATGCTGTCTATTGGGTCATTGCTGAGTCGGGAAGTTGGGGAAAACTCGCTGGTATGCAAGCAGTTAGCTTGCCCAGGTAATTCCTTGGGTGCAGTTGCTCTCAGGTTCCAACTTCTTTTAGACTTGTATGGCCTAGTGGATAGTGCCCTTGCCTTCCACTTGAAAGACCTGGGTTCGATCCCGACGTGAGTCAGAAATTTATTTCTGTTCCACACGTGATTGTGTGTTGATTATTTCTATCTTATTCACTCAGAAGGGATAACTTCGATGAAATGCTGTCTATTGGGTCATTGCTGAGTCGGGAAGTTGGGGAAAACTCGCTGGTATGCAAGCAGTTAGCTTGCCCAGGTAATTCCTTGGGTGCAGTTGCTCTCAGGTTCCAACTTCTTTTAGACTTGTATGGCCTAGTGGATAGCGCCCTTGCCTTCCACTTGAAAGACCTGGGTTCGATCCCGGCGTGAGTCAGAAATTTATTTCTGTTCCACACGTGATTGTGTGTTGATTATTTCTATCTTATTCACTCAGAAGGGATAATTCGAATGAAATGCTGTCTATTGGGTCATTGCTGAGTCGGGAAGTTGGGGAAAACTCGCTGGTATGCAACCAGTTAGCTTGCCCAGGTAATTCCTTGGGTGCAGTTGCTCTCAGGTTCCAACTTCTTTTAGACTTGTATGGCCTAGTGGATAGTGCCCTTGCCTTCCACTTGAAAGACCTGGGTTCGATCCCGACGTGAGTCAGAAATTTATTTCTGTTCCACACGTGATTGTATGTTGATTATTTCTATCTTATTCACTCAGAAGGGATAACTCGAATGAAATGCTGTCTATTGGGTCATTGCTGAGTCGGGAAGTTGGGGAAAACTCTCTGGTATGCAAGCAGTTAGCTTTTCCAGGTAATTCCTTGGGTGCAGTTGCTCTCAGGTTCCAACTTCTTTAAGACTTGTATGGCCTAGTGGATAGCGCCCTTGCCTTCCACTTGAAAGACCTGGGTTCGATCCTGACGTGAGTCAGAAATTTATTTCTGTTCCACACGTGATTTTGTGTTGATTATTTCTATCTTATTCACTCAGAAGGGATAATTCGAATGAAATGCTGTCTATTGGGTCATTGCTGAGTCGGGAAGTTGGGGAAAACTCGCTGGTATGCAACCAGTTAGCTTGCCCAGGTAATTCCTTGGGTGCAGTTGCTCTCAGGTTCCAACTTCTTTTAGACTTGTATGGCCTAGTGGATAGCGCCCATGCCTTCCACTTGAAAGACCTGGGTTCGATCCCGACGTGAGTCAGAAATTTATTTCTGTTCCACACGTGATTGTGTGTTGATTATTTC
This sequence comes from Macrobrachium rosenbergii, assembly GCF_040412425.1. NCBI lineage: Eukaryota > Metazoa > Arthropoda > Malacostraca > Decapoda > Palaemonidae > Macrobrachium > Macrobrachium rosenbergii. The sequence goes on along the minus strand of NC_089780.1, from coordinate 29,460,097 downwards.
TATCTTATTCATTCAGAAGGGATAATTCGAATGAAATGCTGTCTATTGGGTCATTGCTGAGTCGGGAAGTTGGGGAAAACTCGCTGGTATGCAAGCAGTTAGCTTGCCCAGGTAATTCCTTGGGTGCAGTTGCTCTCAGATTCCAACTTCTTTTAGACTTGTATGGCCTAGTGGATAGCGCCCTTGCCTTCCATGGCCTAGTGGATAGCGCCCTTGTCTTCCACTTGAAAGACCTGGGTTCGATCCTGACGTGAGTCAGAAATTTATTTCTGTTCCACACGTGATTTTGTGTTGATTATTTCTATCTTATTCACTCAGAAGGGATAATTCAATGAAATGCTATCTTCTGGGTCATTGCTGAGTCGGGAAGTTGGGGAAAACTCGGCTGGTATGCAAGCAGTTAGCTTGCCCAGGTAATTCCTTGGGTGCAGTTGCTCTCAGGTTCCAACTTCTTTTAGACTTGTATGGCCTAGTGGATAGCGCCCTTGCCTTCCACTTGAAAGACCTGGGTTCGATCCCGACGTGAGTCAGAAATTTATTTCTGTTCCACACGTGATTGTGTGTTGATTATTTCTATCTTATTCACTCAGAAGGGATAATTCAATGAAATGCTGTCTATTGGGTCATTGCTGAGTCGGGAAGTTGGGGAAAACTTCGGGTATGCAAGCAGTTAGCTTGCCCAGGTAATTCCTTGGGTGCAGTTGCTGTCAGGTTCCAACTTCTTTTAGACTTGTATGGCCTAGTGGATAGTGCCCTTGCCTTCCACTTGAAAGACCTGGGTTCGATCCCGACGTGAGTCAGAAATTTATTTCTGTTCGACACGTGATTGTGTGTTGATTATTTCTATCTTATTCACTCAGAAGGATAACTCGAATGAAATGCTGTCTATTGGGTCATTGCTGAGTCGGGAAGTTGGGGAAACTCACTGGTATGCAAGCAGTTAGCTTGCCCAGGTAATTCCTTTGGGTGCAGTTGCTCTCAGGTTCCAACTTCTTTTAGACTTGTATGGCCTAGTGGATAGCGCCCTTGCCTTCCACTTGAAAGACCTGGGTTCGATCCCGACGTGAGTCAGAAATTTATTTCTGTTCCACACGTGATTGTGTGTTGATTATTTCTATCTTATTCACTCAGAAGGGATAACTCGAATGAAATGCTGTCTATTGGGTCATTGCTGAGTCGGGAAGTTTGGGAAAACTCTCTGGTATGCAAGCAGTTAGCTTGCCCAGGTAATTCCTTGGGTGCAGTTGCTCTCAGGTTCCAACTTCTTTTAGACTTGTATGGCCTAGTGGATAGCGCCCTTGCCTTCCACTTGAAAGACCTGGGTTCGATCCCGACGTGAGTCAGAAATTTATTTCTGTTCCACACGTGATTGTGTGTTGATTATTTCTATCTTATTCACTCAGAAGGGATAATTCGAATGAAATGCTGTCTATTGGGTCATTGCTGAGTCGGGAAGTTGGGAAAACTCATTGGTATGCAAGCAGTTAGCTTGCCCAGGTAATTCTGAGTTGCTCTCAGGTTCCAACTTCTTTTAGACTTGTATGGGAAAACCTTCCACTGAAAGACCTGGGTTCGATCAAGTCAGAAATTTATTTCTGTTCCACACGTGATTTTGTGTTGATTATTTCTATCTTATTCACTCAGAAGGATAATTCGAATGAAATGCTGTCTGTTGGGTCATTGCTGAGTCGGGAAGTTGGGGAAAACTCGCTGGTATGCAAGCAGTTAGCTTGCCCAGGTAATTCCTTTGGTGCAGTTGCTCTCAGGTTCCAACTTTTTAGACTTGTATGGCCTAGTGGATAGCGCCCTTGCCTTCCACTTGAAAGACCTGGGTTCGATCCCGACGTGAGTCAGAAATTTATTTCTGTTCCACACGTGATTGTGTGTTGATTATTTCTATCTTATTCACTCAGAAGGGATAATTCGAATGAAATGCTGTCTATTGGGTCATTGCTGAGTCGGGAAGTTGGGGAAAACTCTCTGGTATGCAAGCAGTTAGCTTGCCCAGGTAATTCCTTGGGTGCAGTTGCTCTCAGGTTCCAACTTCTTTTAGACTTGTATGGCCTAGTGGATAGTGCCCTTGCCTTCCACTTGAAAGACCTGGGTTCGATCCCGACGTGAGTCAGAAATTTATTTCTGTTCCACACGTGATTGTGTGTTGATTATTTCTATCTTATTCACTCAGAAAGGATAATTCGAATGAAATGCTGTCTATTGGGTCATTGCTGAGTCGGGAAGTTGGGGAAAACTCGCTGGTATGCAAGCAGTTAGCTTGCCCAGGTAATTCCTTGGGTGCAGTTGCTCTCAGGTTCCAACTTCTTTTAGACTTGTATGGCCTAGTGGATAGTGTCCTTGCCTTCCACTTGAAAGACCTGGGTTCGATCCCGACGTGAGTCAGAAATTTATTTCTGTTCCACACGTGATTGTGTGTTGATTATTTCTATCTTATTCACTCCAGAAGGGATAATTCGAATGAAATGCTGTCTATTGGGTCATTGCTGAGTCGGGAAGTTGGGGAAAACTTCACTGGTATGCAACCAGTTAGCTTGCCCAGGTAATTCCTTGGGTGCAGTTGCTCTCAGGTTCCAACTTCTTTTAGACTTGTATGGCCTAGTGGATAGTGCCCTTGCCTTCCACTTGAAAGACCTGGGTTCGATCCCGACGTGAGTCAGAAATTTATTTCTGTTCCACACGTGATTTTGTGTTGATTATTTCTATCTTATTCACTCAGAAGGGATAATTCGAATGAAATGCTGTCTATTGGGTCATTGCTGAGTCGGGAAGTTGGGGAAAACTCACTGGTATGCAAGCAGTTAGCTTGCCCAGGTAATTCCTTGGGTGCAGTTGCTCTCAGGTTCCAACTTCTTTAGACTTGTATGGCCTAGTGGATAGCGCCCTTGCCTTCCACTTGAAAGACCTGTTTCATCCCGACGTGAGTCAGAAATTTATTTCTGTTCCACACGTGATTTTGTGTTGATTATTTCTATCTTATTCACTCAGAAGGATAATTTGAATGAAATGCTGTCTGTTGGGTCATTGCTGAGTCGGGAAGTTGGGAAAACTCACTGGTATGCAAGCAGTTAGCTTGCCCAGGTAATTCCTTGGGTGCAGTTGCTCTCAGGTTCCAACTTCTTTTAGACTTGTATGGCCTAGTGGATAGTGCCCTTGCCTTCCACTTGAAAGACCTGGGTTCGATCCCGACGTGAGTCAGAAATTTATTTCTGTTCCACACGTGATTGTGTGTTGATTATTTCTATCTTATTCACTCAGAAGGGATAATTCGAATGAAATGCTGTCTATTGGGTCATTGCTGAGTCGGGAAGTTGGGGAAAACTCATGCAAGCAGTTAGCTTGCCCAGGTAATTCCTTGGGTGCAATTGCTCTCAGGTTCCAACTTCTTTTAGACTTGTATGGCCTAGTGGATAGTGCCCATGCCTTCCACTTGAAAGACCTGGGTTCATCCCACGTGAGTCAGAAATTTATTTCTGTTCCACACGTGATTGTGTGTTGATTATTTCTATCTTATTCATTCAGAAGGGATAATTCGAATGAAATGCTGTCTATTGGGTCATTGCTGAGTCGGGAAGTTGGGGAAAACTCGCTGGTATACAAGAGTTAGCTTGCCCAGGTAATTCCTAGGTGCAGTTGCTCTCAGGTTCCAACTTTTTTAGACTTGTATGGCCTAGTGGATAGCGCCCTTGCCTTCCACTTGAAAGACCTGTGTTCGATCCCGACGTGAGTCAGAAATTTCTGTTCCACACGTGATTGTGTGTTGATTATTTCTATCTTATTGACTCAGAAGGGATAATTCGAATGAAATGCTGTCTATTGGGTCATTGCTGAGTCGGGAAGTTGGGGAAAACTCTCTGGTATGCAAGCAGTTAGCTTGCCCAGGTAATTCCTTTTGCAGTTGCTCTCAGATTCCAACTTCTTTTAGACTTGTATGGCCTAGTGGATAGTGCCTTGCCTTCCACTTGAAAGACCTGGGTTCATCCTCGACGTGAGTCAGAAATTTATTTCTGTTCCACACTTGATTGTGTGTTGATTATTTCCTTATTCACTCAGAAGGGATAATTTGAATGAAATGCTGTCTATTGGGTCATTGCTGAGTGGCTCGCTGGTATGCAAGCAGTTAGCTTGCCCAGGTAATTCCTTGGGTGCAGCTGCTCTCAGGTTCCAACTTCTTAGACTTGTATGGCCTAGTGGATAGCACCCTTGCCTTCCACTTGAAAGACCTGGGTTCGATCCCGACGTGAGTCAGAAATTCATTTCTGTTCCACACGTGATTGTGTGTTGATTATTTCTATCTTATTGACTCAGAAGGGATAATTCGAATGAAATGCTGTCTATTGGGTCATTGCTGAGTCGGGAAGTTGGGAAAACTCGCTGGTATGCAAGCAGTTAGCTTGCCCAGGTAATTCCTTGGGTGCAGTTGCTCTCAGGTTCCAACTTGACTTGTATGGCCTAGTGGATAGTGCCCTTGCCTTCCACTTGAAAGACCTGGGTTCGATCCCGACGTGAGTCAGAAATTCATTTCTGTTCCACACGTGATTGTGTGTTGATTATTTCTTCTTATTCACTCAGAAGGGATAATTCAATGAAATGCTGTCTATTGGGTCATTGCTGAGTCAGGAAGTTGGGGAAAACTCGCTGGTATGCAACCAGTTAGCTTGCCCAGGTAATTCCTTTGGGTGCAGTTGCTCTCAGGTTCCAACTTCTTTAGACTTGTATGGCCTAGTGGATAGCGCCCATGCCTTCCACTTGAAAGACCTGGGTTCGATCCTACGTAGTCAGAAATTTATATATATATATATATATATATATATATATATATATATATATATATATATATATATATCGTTTCATCTGAAAGGGATGGCTCCAGAAAATGTGCACTGTTTCACAGGCAGAAACATGCGATATAGGGTATTT
>NC_089780.1:29412665-29452665 GCF_040412425.1 Macrobrachium rosenbergii | reverse complement strand
ATTTGAGTCTCAATCACACTAAGAACTCGCGTGAAGCCTAGGGGCTAACTTGAACGCTGTCTTTCTTATGGATTCTGCTGTCTCCTAATACACGGAAGAAGTAGCTCAATGTCTTATTGAAGGAGGAGGGACAAGGTGTTGAGAGGATTTCAAATTCGAGCTTTATAACGCTAAGGGCTACGTGTAGGTTGTCTGTCCTATGGAGTCTGACGTCTCCTAATACACGGAAGACGTAGCCCAATGTCTTATTGAAGGAAGAGGGACAAGGTATTGAGAGGATTTCAAATTCTAGCTTTATAACGCTAAGGGCTACGTGTAGGTTGTCTGCCCTATGGATTCTGATGTCTCCTAATACACGGAAGAAGTTGCCCAATGTCTTATTGAAGGAGAAGGAACAAGATGTTTAAAGGTTTTCAAATTAGAGTCGTACGACCCTAAGGGCTACACGCCATCTGTCGCATGAATTTTGATTTCTACCGCTACAGATTGCTTCATACATGAAGTAAATTTGTTTACACACCAAGATAGCCTTCTTTACGGTTATGAGAGCTTTAGACTTACTTAACAAAGGAGATCACTGGTAATGAATGTACTATGTATTTGCAAAAAGTGTGATAATGATTGTAATATTTATTTGTAAAAAGTGTTCACGTTATCTTGAAGTATATGTTCAGTAATATTAGAACAGATATTCAACAGTGATGACGCATCCACATGTGATGTTGAAGGAAATATTGAAAATGGCATTAAAATATTCAAATACTGAATGTGTGAGCCTCCAAGTTTTAAAAACCAGCTAAATTTTATCCTTTTTTGTTGTTAACTAGCTTTAGGGAGTTGCAAGAATGCTCATTACTAAAAAAAAATAATTATTTAAAAAAATACGTCCCCTGATCGAGGGGTTATCTGGCAGTTAGATGGTGTCATGGTATCATTAAATTACTGTACCTGAATCTTTGAGAGGGGAACCTTATCATTGTCGTAATAATTACAGCCAGTAAATAGGAAAGTATTTTAAATGCCTGGTAAGTCGGTCTAGTTGTGCATCACGAAAAATAAAATTTTATTTTTGATAAAAATATCGTAGTTTTTCATTCAAATGTCCCGCATCATATTTAAAAGAAATCAGCGTCAGATATGAATTCAATGTGATGTTAATGGAAGATAATTTTAACAAATTATTATTCAACTGGAAAAGCAGGAACAGAAGAATCTGAAACATATTGCATATACGTGACAGAACATCAGTGAGTGCTTGTCCGATCTCCAGAAATAACTCGGTTGTAGTAAGGATGAAATAAAAAGGGAAAACAAAAAGAAAAGAAGGAAAGTAGACCCAGAAGAGAATTCTTTCAGGTCATTAAATAGTTAAAAGAGAAGAGCTTTTGTGCTCGCGGTATAAGCGTCAATTTCGAAGTTGTCTCATAAAGTAGGGAGAGACAGAGAAGCACAGGATCCTCGTAGGGGTTAAAAAGGTCTTTGGAGGTCTTGGAGGAGGAGGGCCTTTGAGGTGACCCTTGTGACCAGGGCATCAACTCACCTTCAGTCATGTTGTCCCCTTAAATGAGTGGCGCCCACCTTCTCCTTCCACCCATCCGCCCAACAAGTCCCGTCATAAAAGGCTCTCGGCTAAAAGCCTTTAACAGAGTCTAAACGTTCTCTCTCTCTCTCTCTCTCTCTCTCTCTCTCTCTCTCTCTCTCTCTCTCTCTCTCGTTTATCCTTTTTTCTTACTGTTCCCTTCTCTTTTTCCACCTGTTTTGCTCTGTTGCACCTTCCCTCCCCATTCTGTCTGTTGTTTTACCTTGTTTTTCCCATTCTCCCTGTTTTCCCTTGCATCAAACCATCCTCCTCCTCCTCCCCCTCCTCCGTATATGTTTTCCATTGCCTTTCCTCCTTTCCCTTCCTCAGTATTATCGTTGGATGACCCCGCTTCCAGACACCTCCCTCCCCCCGGAGCACTCCGCCAGAAGGCGACTCGTCGGAAGCCTGCTGTCTCAAGAAGCTTTCAGAAGCTAAGTTAAAAGGGCCATAAAACTACCCAGCAGTTTGTTACTTAAAGTCTTCTTTTAATAGAGCGGTCGACAGCCAGACTTCTCTTAAATACCCCCCTACCCCACCCCTGCCCCACCTAACAAACCTTTGAGGTCTTAGACACGCATACAAAAAATAAGAAAAAAAGAAAAAAAAATAACAGTCGTGGGTTCCGAACTATGTTCTCGCTTTTGTTTCCCTTTATCGCTGCTAAAGGTTTGGTCTGTAAAAAGAGATTCCCGAAATAAAAGGGGCTCTTATTCCCAAGCCAGAAACGTGAAATTTCCCGTAAACACCTTTGGCTCTCCTTGGTTTTCTCACTGACCGAAGCTAAACATTATATATTTTATATTTATTCCATCTTTCAGACTTACTGTTCGTACTGGGTAAGGTTTGGGAACCTGCCATATCTGAAATTGAAGTGAGTTTATTTATATATATATATATATATATATATATATATATATATATATATATATATATATATCTATATATATATATATATATATATATATATATATATATATATATATATATATATATATATATATACGGCATTGTAATTTTTCTTGTGGCACAGGAATTATAACGTGGCTGAAGAGAGAAAAGTAGTTCTCTCAGTTTTCTGCTGTGGCCAGTATTCCTGTGCGCTGGTACCTATGTATCCTAAGTTTGAGTTCGTGCCACTTATACGATATATATATACATAATTGTATATATACTTATATATATGTGTGTATGTGTATGTATATGTATATAACTAGACAGATACCATTTAATGCCTACTTTACTGTACTTTGGGAATAATTTACGCCTAAAGGGAATTATAATTGATACGTGCTTCTGCCAACCAGAGACCCATATTCAAATCCTGGTTAGGACAGAAACATTTAACTAGTTGTGATTCCCCTCGGGTGTAAGTTATTATCCATGAGTATATTGAATTCGATATCAAATGATACTTGGGGCTTAAATTTGCAATATGTATAAAATGTGCATAAATAGATTTTCTTTACCATACGCCCTTTTCCCTTCAGCTTGGGTGGCTCTAGGTGTTAGCCTTCCAGTCTATTGCAAGAATATATGTGGTACCCCAAAGGTTCTAGTGGCCTGTGTGCTGATGGAATCTAGCTTTTCGTGTTTGTTACCCTTCCTGGTACCTACCTGACCCGGCTTTGCTCAGCTTCACAGGTCAAACGACCAGCTACCAAACTCGTTATTTTGCATACTTCTGTTAGAAATTTTCTATAAAGATTTCGTTTGAGGAACTCAAAATATATATGAAATTTCCTCTAAAGTCGTAAATGTGTTTTGTTTGTTGCTTAAACTAATATTTCATGTTACTGTGTCTTTTATCGATATTTCTTTTTTTTTTTTTTTCACGGATACCGTTCAATTAGAAAGAAGAATAACCAGGATTAAGTTTATCAAGGGTTAAAATCTTCAGTAACAAAATATACTTCGTCTAGACTTCCCAAAGTGTATATATAAAACATCTTGGATATTTTTTTTTTTATTGAGCCGTGTTTTATTGCAGATTCTCTCAGACATACTGTTTCATGAGTGGTTAGTGTAATAATCATATCTAGGAACTGGACTAGGCGATCTTAGTAAATTGTAAGTTTTGTGGGCTAATCAGTAGTCCCCGTAATATTATGGTATCGTTATTTATTTAGTTTTGAGGTTTTTTTTGTTTTGTTACATTGCCAGCCTAGGGAAATGTCTGCTTGGCCTAATGCTATTTCTTCCAGAGCATTTAGAAGAAACTGGAGTAATATCAGTACTTTTTACAATATCAGTAATAATTATAGTTAATGACTGTTATCCTGAATTTTATGTAAAGTTACACATTCGCTCACTTGATGTAATTACTTGCTCTGTAAATCATATTTGATGCTTCTCTATAAATCAGATTTGGTGCGTCACTATATTCTTTCTATACTTTACTTTTATGCAAGTTCTCTAATCTATGTTTTTGTAATATTTGTTGCAAAACCTGACAAGATTATTTTTTTGACCTTTGATATTTAACTGGGAATGTACAGTAGTTCATATTCCCATCTTTACTTATTTCGTACATTTCCTGAAAAATTGTCCAGGAGGCTAGCCCCTTATGAAAAGATATAACATTAAAGGCTAATGTTGGGGAACCAGTCTGAATTTTTTTGAAGATCTGAAGAGCTTATAGTTCTTTTTCTTTCATCTTTAAGCTTGAGTGGTTTTGTGTGTATATGCTTGGAGCAGCAGTAGTGTGAATTGGAATTTTGGATATGTACAGCAATACTCATTGGCATAATTTTAAGAAACAGCAGCAACCCTTTAGTCAAATTGTTGTTGTTGTTATTATTATTATTCGGTAGATGAAACCTGTTCATATGGACCAAGCCCACAGGGGCCACTAGCTTGAAATTCAAGCTTCCAAAGAATATGATGATGTTCATTAGGAAGAAGTAAGAGGGAGTAAGGGAAATACAGAAAGAAGAGATACCACTTATTAAAGAGGAAAAAATAAATTAATAAATAGATAAATAGGTAAAATTGTATTAAAATGCAAGAATAGTATTAGGGTAGTAATGCATTGCATTTTCGCTTGAACTTCTTAAGCAGTGAAGCGTGACTTGGTTCGCCAAAGTTTTTTTTTTTTTTTCCCCTACGAATACTCTCAAGTTTTTCCACGTACCGTTGTTTCTACGCCCCATTGTGAACTTTTTTTGTTGTTGTCGTTAAATATATAATTATCAAGAACAACAAAACCAAAAGTAATATCATTATTATTATTATTATTATTATTATTATTATTATTATTATTATTATTATTATGAATTTGGATTTTCGGTTATTTCTTCTAATTGTGCTTTATACTGTTATTGTACACTAACACATGTTATTTTTCTTCTTCTTCTTCTTCGGATTATTATTATTATTATTATTATTATTATTATTATTATTATTATTATTATTATAAATTTAGCTATTCAATTTTTTCCAGTTATACTGTATTGCTACTGACTCTGCGTTCTGCATTTGTAAATAACAATGAAATTATTATTATTATTTTTATTATTATTAATATTATTATTATTATTGGTTTTGTTGTTGATGATAATGTTATGAAATATTTTGTTGTAAAATATGAAATGTAATGTTTCGGATTTTTACCTTATGAAACCTAGTGTGATATTGAAATGTTATTTAATACCGATAACTGTTAATGACAACGGCATTAATACCAATTCAAACCAGTGAGTCTTATTAAATTCTTGGTTTATATAGTGGTCCTGTTATTAATATAATTACCTTTATCTGTGATATACATTTGACAGTCCTGTTCATGAATTGCCTTTATCTGTGTTATACATGCATACTTTAAGAAATACGTTTACGTGTGTGTTATGAAGGGGTACAGATAAAAGGCAGGACTAGTTGAGGCCTATAAACGAATCGGAATTCTCGAGATTCTTGTTTTATGTTTTCCATGATTTAGAGTTACTCCAATTCTTTTTGTGTCCCTCCTCCTCCTCCTCCTCCTCCTCCTCCTCCTCCTCCTCCTCCTCCTCCTCCTCCTCCTCCTCCTCCTCCTCCTCCTCCTCCTCTTTCTTTCCTTAAGCATGTGCTGGAAAAAAACTTTTTTGTCCCATTGTTTACTTTTTCCAGGTCTCAGATTTCTTTTATTTTATTTTATACCGACAGGAAGCCAAAGTACATTGTAGGAATGGATTTACAGCAGGCTACTAACTAGTATCCCTGATAAGCATTCGTTAAAAATAACATTTCCGATCCCATGCTGATATAATTTTCCAAACTGTCTGCAATTAATTATAAACCGTATACCTTTGTATTGCAAGGGATCAATAGCTTGATTTCTTTGAGAAAACACCCTCTTTTTCGCTGATGCTTTGTGATCTATTACTGTTTCTACGTCTCAAATGCTCTTGAACCCATTTTCATATCTGATATAATTATATGGCCTTTGAGAATTTTATGTCTTTTATATAATCATATGGCCTTTCAGAATTTTATGTCTTTTATATAATCATATGGACTTTCAGAATTTTATGTCTTTTATATAATCATATGGACTTTCAGAATTTTATGTCTTTTATATAATCATATGGCCTTTCAGAATTTTATGTCTTTTATATAATCATATGGACTTTCAGAATTTTATGTCTTTTATATAATCATATGGCCTTTCAGAATTTTATGTCTTTTATATAATCATATGGCCTTTCAGAATTTTTTATCTTTGATATAATCGTTTGTCCATTCAGAGTTTTATATCTTTGATATAATCGTTTATCCATTCAGAGTTTCATATCTGATATAATCATATGGCCTTTCAGAATTTTATATCTTTGATATAATCATATGGCCTTTCAGAATTTTATGTCTTTGATATAATCATATGGCCTTTCAGAATTTTATGTCTTTGATATAATCATATGGCCTTTCAGAATTTTATATCTTTGATAGAATCATATGGCCTTTCAGAATTTTATGTCTTTGATATAGTTGTATGGCCATTCAGAGCTTCATGTCTTTGATACAATCATATGGGCTTTCAGAATTTTATATCTTTGATATAATCATATGGCCATTCAGAGCTTCATATCTTTGATATAATCATATGGTTATTTCGCATATTGTTTATGTGTATCACATACAGTCAAAGGGCAAAAGATTTTAAGAACTTTGAGGACCTGTATGATTTCCTTAATATGTTGTCTGTAAATAACCTTGAAGCTTTTCTGCTAAAGAGACAGGCAGTTTATTTCATTTGATGATTTATTTTAAAAAATGCCTCTTCACTGTTTTCTGCGTCCCTTCTAACAGGCTCCATGTGGGCTACACTTTGCTCTTTTTTTCCTCATCCAGTTTCATAAGTTTTACTTAATTTTCATAAAGGATGGAGCCCAAAAAGTGCATGTGGTTTTCCATCACGATTTTGACATTAAATAGACAAATTTCCCCATCGCTCCAAGAAGTTCTTACTTGGAGCGATGGGGAAATTTGGACCAGACCTTACAGTATATTAGACTTTTAATCCAGGAAAGTCACGAGCGAAATATACCTTGATTCGGTTTTGCTTCATTGTGAAGTATTCATATTGCATGGTACTGTTAAATCCCACTTCTTTAGAGAGCCTAGGCCGCAGTCTGATCATCTTTTATTTTTCCTTTTACAGTGAAAATCAACATTGTCTTTCTCGTACAACCTTGTTTTCATTAGGTTTACATGTGAAATAAGAAATATCGTTAAATCCGGCTCTTTTCCTGTTATTAATTTAGCATCCTCTTTCTGTAATTAATTTAGATTAAGAGAAGGTATTTCACAGTTATGTAAATTACGTGCATTGTAATTTATGTTATGAAAGATTTGTGCTTCTGTAAATCGGCCCCTCCCTTTTTGATGAGTATGTTTGAATTTTAACTCGTAGAACTGTTGAAGCTTTTCTTTATTGTGGTGAAACTGGTTCTCTTGGCCTTCTTGTGAAGGTCTTTCAAGTTTGGAAACACGTTTTTATTATTATTATTATTATTATTATTATTATTATTATTATTATTATTATTATTATTATTGAAGCTGGCTACATTTTACCAGTTGTACTAGGATTGCTTATATAGACTAAATTTAAAGAACTGACAATGATATTTATGGCATTTTTACCAACAGTAGATTTATTTTGTTATTTTTTGTGTTAACTGAGTTATATGACGATCAGATGGATCATTCAAAATACCAACATTTCTTAGAATGTCGATGTAAGCGAGATTATACTTACTGATATGTAAGTGAAAATATTCCTTTTAAGTAATAATAACAAATTCTATATTTGTGTACGTTGGAGATACCACGAAAATGTTAAGATTTATCGAGGGCGATATTCATTTTCCACCTCTCTCTCTCTCTCTCTCTCTCTCTCTCTCTCTCTCTCTCTCTCGTTTCGAATCCGGAAAAGGGTTCATAAAAGAAGAGTGGACCAGGACAGAGACAAAGCCACAAATGATACTACGGCGAATTTCTCCCAAAGCACTAAAACAGGGGAGGTCCCTCTCATTATCTGTGGTGTCGTTGCTGTTTTGCTGTTGCTGTTGCTGGCGTTGCAAGGGCTGGAGAGCAGTCGTTGACTTAGTGGCTTTCCTTGGGATGGGATGGAGAGGAGATGACAATGTCAAGGTTACTCCGATACCCTCTCCCTTTCTCTTTTAAGAGTTCTCGGTCACCTTTGGGAAAGGGCCTTTTTTTCGTCTGTCACTCACACGCTACACCCGTGCACGCACGCCGCCTAATCTTGTACGCTCCTTCTAGCCTAAACTGGAAACTGAGATTTGAAAATGAAAATATTCCATTGAGAGAGAGACACAGAGAGAGAGAGAGAAGGATTTGCTTGTTTTTGTGTATTTTCTAATCTTATAAAGCCACAGCGGGCATTTATTATTAATTCTAGAAACATGAATTTGTTTTTTGTGTTTATTATGATTAAATTTGACAAGTTTTATATATACTCTGAAATTCAGCTTTCACTAGCGACACACACGCACACATATATAATATATAATATATATATATATATATATATATATATATATATATATATATATATATATATATATATATATATATATATATATATATATATATATATAGAGAGAGAGAGAGAGAGAGAGAGAGAGAGAGAGAGAGAGAGAGAGAGAGAGAGAGAGAGAGAGAGTCTTTCTCCCACGCACATTTTCAACTACCCGTTGCGAGGGTAGGGAAGAAAAAAGAAAGGCCAGGATAGGCGTTCTCATCCCCTGAGGAGAGAGAGAGAGAGAGAGAGAGAGAGAGAGAGAGAGAGAGAGAGAGACTCCGCAGGACAGAATCAGAGAGTCGCCTTATTAGTGCGTTATAGCCATTCTGGTGGTTGAGACGAATTGCCCGTCGACAGAGATATTAGGTAGGAATTAGGGTTATCAGGGCCATTCCGTCCTTCTTTTAATTGCTTGGGCTGTTGCCACCTCCACGTTTTGAGGGCCACTTACGACCCCATTATGGTTAAGGACCTTGACCCCCGCGCCAAAAGGTTTTTGTCGATTGAACGATCTTCGTTTTAAAGAAGGATCTCAACTCTCGTCTAGCCTGGCTCCAGATTTTTATTTAGACCTGAAAAAAATCTATAATTTTTATGTTACTGAGAAAAACTAATTTGTTATTGTCATTAATGTTATTATTAAGTTCTCATTTTTGTTTTATTTTCCCACAGAGGCCTACATAAGTTGGCCATGTCTGTTCTCCCAGTACAGTATATATTTTTTTCTTTAATATTCTTCAAGTGAAGACCCTTAAGGAGGAAAAGAGGTATTTTTTTTTTTTTTTCATGTGTATTGCTCTATTTATCCTGCTATAAAAGAAGAGTTACATATCCTGTGTAGATCCTTACGGCTCACGGTTGAACCTGCAACAAAAGCCTGAGTTTCAGGTCTGTTCTGTCATGCCACCCAGGGGGAAGTTATAGAAGCGGTTTTGTGTTGAAGACTGTAGAAGACATTTATGCTTCCTTAGATTTCCAGGTCTTCATGCTCTTTGGTTCCCACCTCTCTCTCTCTCTCTCTCTCTCTCTCTCTCTCTCTCTCTCTCTCTCTCTCTCTCTCTCTCTCTCTCTCTCACAGAATCCCAGTCTTGGGAATCTAAGACATAGGTTCCTCTCTTGGGGACGAGACAGAGGACATTTTATCCTTGCTGCAATTCTCGGGGAGGATTATAATATAAAGCAGCTATATATCTTTGTTAGGGAGGCCGGTCTCCTCACCAAATTAAGATCATATACATGTGTAGCATGTTTGTGTGTGCATATATATATATATATATATATATATATATATATATATATATATATATATATATATATATATATATATATATATATATATATATATATATATATATATATATATATATATATATATATATATATATATATATACACTATATCACACTATACACTATATGTGTTTGTGTCTGTGTATTTACAAATATGGTTTTATATATATATATATATATATATATATATATATATATATATATATGTGTGTGTGTACATATATTAGATATTTTTATATGAAACTCCTTTTAAAAATTTTTAGTTTCTTTTTAAATTTTATATTAGGGTGTCAATAACCTAGACGTTGTGACACCGATTTCAGTAACCATAAATCAGTTAATCTCGAACACACACACACACTTATTTACTATATTTGAGCTTGTCAGTCTGATCGTTGTGTGTGTAGCCTACCTTTTCTTTTTTGGGTGGATTGTTCTTGGACAAATCATTTACGCTTGACTAAAGTAACTCTCCAATATAAATTTTTTTCTTCATAATTTCATTATAGTAAAAATTAACAGCAACTTGGTCGTATAATTATAAGGATAATAGTATCGATGACGATGATACTAAATTCTTAATTAGGTCGTAGTGCATATACCCTGAAGATTATAAATGCCCCATTATTGACTATATACAGTATATATATATATATATATATATATATATATATATATATATATATATATATATATATATATATATATATATATATATATATATATATATATATATATATATATATATATATGGATGTATGTACATATATAATGTATTTGTATATAGATATGTATGTATGTATATTTATTATGTATATTATATATATATATATATATATATATATATATATATATATATATATATATATATATATATATATATATATATATATATATATATATATATATATATAGAAAAGCATTTAAGAGTCGATACTTTGCCTGGAAAATTTTACATTCATCCGATCACTCACACATATGGAAAGTAATGATATCTGTTAGTCCCAAGATCAACGTTCTTGTTGTAACTACAGTAGGTGTTCGATGTAATCAGTATAATGATACAGTTTTCTTCAAGTATAGACATAGCAGGTTAATGTGTATTTCTTTAAAAGAACACATATTGGTGAATAGCACGCACAGCAGTAATAGAGAAATATATTCATAATTCTAAAACAAATAGATAATTGGAAAAAGCAGTGAGGGTTATATGCACAATCATCGATAAATATAGTAGTTGTTCTGTGAAAATACATTTGTATTAAACAGCATACGTGATAAATAAGTACAGTGTATCTAAATGTTAATACACGGAGGTGAGCTTGATCTCTTGCGGGACAGCCAGATGTGCTGTTACCTTGGAATGTAATGACTGAATTTGCCTGCAGTATTTCCATATTTTTCCTCAGTCATAGCGCTGTGTCCTTGACTTTGTTCTTGATAACTCTACCAAAAATGAAAAATGTTGTATTTGTAATTTTCGTCAAGTAGACAAAGGAAGGTGGTTTGATTCATTTTACAACACTTATATCCTCGAACTTGACGACATGAATAACTTTGCAGAACAGCAAGATTATTGCTGGTTTTGATCTGTGCGAATTCTGTTTCAAGAGTGCACCCATAATCTTTGTTTACGGATATCAGTGATGTGGTACAATTAATATGGCTGAGTCGAGAAGACTTAATTGAGCTGAAAACTAACACACACACACATATATATATATATATATATATATATATATATATATATATATATATATATATATATTTTATATATAAGAATGTTATTATTTATACTGTATATTATTTAGATAATGTGGCGAAATAACCGGCTATGTTTATTTCAGCTATAGGGTCTTTAGAAGCACATTCTCATTCATGTCGTCAAACCAGTGTTGTGGGCCGTAGCGATATAAATCCTGAATAGGAGTTGAATTGACAAGTGTTAAAGGTCTTGAATGGGAATTGAATTGATATTTGTAGTGACTTCTTTTAAGCCAAAATTTTCCAAAATTATTAAGGCGTTGGTTGAGATTTGCCATGTTTGTCAGTAAGTGAATTTCCTCCTTAGTTTGTTTAACTTTACTATAATGCAGCATTGTAAAGGATGATCTCAGTTTTGTGTATGATATAGATATTTCTTGAATATCAGAATACCAAATAATGACAACTGTATATGGCTATCCAGTAGTCGCAAGTTGATACATAAATGCAACTTATATGTACTCAAAAAAATTTTGGTACAAAATATTCAAGTGACCTGCTTGACTTCTGATTTTCTGTACAATGGCCCTCTCGGAGGGCCCGGATCTAAGAAATGTAACTGAAATCGAACAGAGGCAGCTTAATCTTTGTGCGACTGGTGTAAAGCTTGTCAGGAGATTTGCCTTCTCATTTTATGATTTACTGTGGTTAGTAGTCACTGACGTTTGCTGAATCTTTCGATTCCATTGCATACTTATCCATTATGGGTAATTATTTTTTCATCATCTATCTAACCTGTTTTTATTGTCTACTTTATAGTGGACATATATGTGTGTGTATGTGTGTATTTGCACGAGGTCTTAGTTCATTTTATCATACACAAGTTGTAACATAACGTTATGCTAATTACTATTTTTTTTATTTACACTATTGCAATTATTTGCTAGTTTTGTTGATATTCTGTACGTATTTGACATAATCATGAAGATGAAAGCTAACGTTTTCTTGTTTGATGTACTGACGTGGAACACGCCGACTCTGAAAGCTAATTATTACATGTCTATTGAAGCAAGAATGCCTTCAGTTATTGTTTGCCAACAAACTGAATGATTTTGAAATGCACTCAGCTAAGTAGTATGATGTAATAGGGTGGCAAAGACATCCATTATTTTTTTTAGTGTTACACGTTAAATGAAATTGTCGGTAACATGGCAGTGTGTAACAGATACATGAGTCTGTACACATTCTCTCTCTCTCCTCTCTCTGTCTCTATCTCTCTCTCATAAATTCTGCTAAACGAGTGATGAATGCGTCCCTCGTCCGCCGTGCTAAAGTACTTGATTATCCAACAACATGTGTGAAGTAACCCACATGGCCGAAGTCATTTACGCTTCTTTCAGTCGAGATAATATAATTCCGCTGTTTTCATCCCATTTTCACCTATTCACAGGTCGAGGGCCACTCAAAGGAGCTGAAATTACCTCTGACCAACGCCACTTAGTGTTGAATAACTCGAGGACGACTGGAGGGAGTTAATTTGCTGTTTAAGCTCTAGGGCAATCTCCTTATAGTGATTGGTTAATTAAATTGACCTACTTACTCTGTCCAGATGGTTTAGTGAAAGCAGGATAAAATAGTCGGTCGCTCTACTGAGAGAGACGAGTTGTTATTTAAGGTTAAGGAAGGGAGAGATGTTAACAAAGCGAAGTAGAAGAGAATTTAATGGGTAATCGCCCCTGCACGTCTTTATGGCCACTGGAAATGAACCCTCTCTCATTTTTATGCTCAGATAAGTTGAAAGTTCATTTTCTCAAAATACAGTGCTGGTTTTCGACAGCCATCCTACATTATATATATATATATATATATATATATATATATATATATATATATATATATATATATATATATATATATATATATATATATATATATATATATATATATATATATATATATATATATGTGTGTGTGTGTGTGTGTGCATACGTATGCTGTGTGTGTTCACGACTATAGATGTTCCCCTTCATGTTCACAGCAAGGTTTTCGTGAAATTTCCAGTCCCGTATCTCCGTCTCCATTGAAGGCCGTAAGTTTTAAAAAATAACAGTCGATTTGACAGGCAGAATAAATGGCAGTTGCTTAAGCATGCAATATGTTATATTAATTTAACATCGATAAAAAACGTAGGAAGGATTTTTTTTCATTTCTCAACCCTAGTGAATTCCTATTTATTTAGCATAGACATCAAAACTCTTTGAAGACAATTGTTAGTAGAAAGATAAGTTTTAGGGATCAGAGTTGAGGACATATGCAGAGACAGGTGAGGGCATATTATAGTTTATCGTGTATTAAAAGACAAAGAACAGCTTTGGGTACTAAACGTCAACTATCAAAAAGAAATGTGTTAATATAAAGTTGATTAACCTAATAAAAAAGTTTTGTGATGAGAATTAACAGCTGAAAAAAAAAAAGATTTGACTACTTCACATAAAACAAGCGTTCGACAGTTCACCACAATGCATGAAAGCGGGCCTCTGTCTTAAAAGAAATTATCCGCAAAGAAGCAAAATGAATGGTATTTCTGGCATTCCTTTGTCGTTTCAGCGTATGTGGGTTTGATAAACAGCAATCTAAACTGCTTTCAGCCGAACCAATGGGTTTAAATGAGAAACACTGGCATACAATTGAGTGGCCTCTCATACGCTGGCGTTATTGTACTCGGTCAAGTACCCTTGCATGTGCTTGTTTACTCTCTCTCTCTCTCTCTCTCAACTTAACTTTTGGGTAAAATTGTACACACTTTGGTAACTTTCCTAACTATAAGCCAGTGTGCCATTTCTTAAGTTGTAGTAATGTGAACCACCATGAAATTTTGCAAACCATATTTGAAGACGGGTGCTGAAAATGGCATGGACTTATATTTATTTATTTTTTTTTTTACATCTCGAGAACTACCTCAGCGGACCTATCTTTAAGACCTGTAATCTGTTGATTAATGCTCAAATGAAACTTAATCCTTCACAAATATCAAGTCACAAGCATAGTTTAATATCCAGTTCACTGTACGCCGAAAATAATAACTTGTACCTGAGGGGATATAATAACTGACAAGTACTTCGTCACCAGTGGGATTCGAACCGCTGCCTTATTTATAAATAACGATGTACCGTGAATTTTGAGTACTGGGCGATCAAGCCATTTGTGAATGTAAAAAATGTCACGGTGTAAGCAACAAGAATTGATTTATCATTGCACCTGTCTCTAGCATTATTTTGATCATCAGAGGTGTCGAGAACTTTTGTTAGAAAGCCATCGCAGAATAGTGAGGCCAAAGCTAAGCGTCATCATTCACTTGTGTTCCTCGTGTCTCTTTGTTGTTAGTTCACGCTGAACAACAAATTTAGTCTGTCAGTTACTGTACCTCCATTCATATTCTCTTTCTACCCTTCTTACTGTCCACCTCTTAACAGTTGTTTCATAGTGCAACTGAGAGGTTTTCCTACTGTTACACCTTTCAAACCTTTTTACTGTCAATTTCTGTTTCAGCGCTGAATGACCTCATAGGTCCCAGTGCTTGGCCTTTGGCATAAATTCTATATTCCATTGAAAACATTTTGAATTGGGCAATCCAAATAATGTATCACTATACTTTTCTTGTTAGGTACACATTTTAAAAATCGGATGGCATTGTTTTGCGTATTTGTGCATTGGTTTTTTTTTTTTTTTTTTTTTTTTTTTTTTTGTTACTAAGGAAACCTATGTCACGACAGCCCGAGGCTCAGATCTAATATATCTTTAGGATAAATAATGGGGCGTAAGTCCTAAGTAATTGGTTCTCTGTCCTTAAGAAATTTTATAAAAAAATAAAGAAAACAGAGAATGGAAAAGAATCCCACAGGTTAGTTTCAGGAGAATTGAAAGTACATTGTTATTGTTAAATAGTAGCTGCAAGATATATTTTAAGGAGTCAGTGTCCGCTAGATTTTATTTCTGGTAGCAAATCTCTACAAGTCTACTTACCTGATAGCCAGGGGATGGCTCAGAACACCCATTTGTAATCTGTTGGGTGAGTTCAGATGCCATAATCGTGGCCTAAATAATAGTTGATTTGATAAATGATTGTCGACTCTCAGACACGCGAGCTTCCGAAGACCGTCAGTAATCTGTTTTTGGTTATCTTTGCTTTAACGCTTTTCACAAACATGACTTTATGGAGAATGTAAAGCATTTTCGGCTGAAGTATAAAACACAGTTACTCTTTTTTTTATGTACGTGATTAAACTCGAATTAGAAATTTCAAATTTCAAAAAAATTTATACCTTTTATTTGTCATATATCTTGCCGCTGACAGGTTTCGACATGCATGCAGTACTATGACAAAAGTTTTTGCAAATTGTTGCTTCAATTTCTAACGTCTCCATAACATGAAGGTGGTATCTTACTTTGGGACCAAGATAGTTTAATTGATCATTCCTCTGGAAGTTTATGGCTCTCTCACATTGTACTGTCCGAATTTCATTATCAATATGTCCCCCATAGGGGTTAGTGCCGTCAGTGCACCTTTCACGGTGCACTGTAGGCTTAAGGTTCTTTGCAGCGTCCCTTCGGCCCGTGATGGCTACGCTTTCATTCCATTTACTGCACCTCCTTTCATATTCTCTTTCTTCCATTTTACTTTCCACTCTCTCTTAACAATCGTTTCACAGTGCAACTGCGAGCTTTTCCTCCTGTTACATCCAGTGGCGGATCTAGGATTTAGGAGGCGGGGGGTGCCTGTTTGTTAAAGCAATGGGCGGCGAGCGCCGAAGGCGCGAGGCAATAAGCTAGGGGGTCTGGGCGGGGGGAGCCGTAGCTCCCCCAGCGGTGTCCGAGCCGGAGCCCCGGGAGCAAAACGCTTTATAACATTTCACAAGCATTTTGGGGCAAGTTTTGGTACTTTTATGGTGGTTAATATGAAAAACCTGTAACCAATAATTCCTGTTAGATGGAAACCAGGCACAGATTTCTACTGACTGTTTGAAATTGGGATATATAATACATTCCAGTTTCAGTAATTAGAGAATACTTATTGATCAAAACTGAAATATAGATCATTCGTACCATTCTTTACCACAAATGTTAAATTATATGCTGTACTTGCATCACTTGCATACTAGTAGTTAAGCAAATAAAGCAATGTACATAATTTACCGGTAAAGTAAAAAGAAAAATACATATTTGGCACAGGTAATTGGTAACCTATGTAATTTACGTTTCACAAACGGTAAACTGGGTAAAGCATTTGTCATGCTAACATACTAGGCGATTGCATAGTAACTGTAAAGTTAAGGAGCAGATTCCAGTCTGTTTGCCCTCTAAAGCAAACTTATTAATCCCATCCTCTGCATTTATTTCAATACCCCTATGCACATGGATAATGGCTAAGTTAGAAAGTCTGTCAGCAGTCATAGTTGTTCTGAGATAAGTTTTCAATCTTCTCAGTGTCGAGAAAGATCGTTCTGTTGTTGCTGTTGTGATTTGCACTGTCGCTTCAATTCGGAGCAGTGTGTCTATTTGGGAACAACGTTTTATCACAATTCCTGCCAAATCTCATTTCACTAAATACCTTATTTCTGTCTGTAAACATAGCATACATATATGAAAGAGGCTCTAGTTCAGATACTGCTGTAGATGGTGAATTAGTCTTATTTGGGATTAAAATACCAAACTTTAACGCTGCTGCATTGTGTTGCTGGAATCGTCTCTCCAATTCTGCTACGACTTAGTCTCTCTCTCTCTCTCTCTCTCTCTCTCTCTCTCTCTCTCTCTCTCTCTCTCTCTCTCTCTCTGTTGCAACTTACGAGTTATTATTCATTACTTTCCACATTTACCTGCTATTCTGTTTTTTCTTTCACGTATTCTTAGTCCCTCTCAGCCCGTTGTTTCATCGTTGATTTTTTCTTTTTATTTTACACTTGATTTCTGAAAATCTGTTCTTTATACTACTATTGCTACAACAGCAGCAAGAACAACAACAACAGCAGCAACAACAACAACAACAACAACAACTACTACTACTACTACTACTACTAATATTATTATTATTATTATTATTATTATTATTATTATTATTATCATTATAAGTTTTGATTTTTGCTGACATCGATGTTTGATAATAATCCACTCTTAGGGGCGCCATTCATAGTTGAAGGGGGGGGGAGCGGCCACCCCAAATCCGCCACTGGTTACATTTCAAACCTTTTTATACTCAGTTACCCTTTCAGCGCTGAATGACCTCATAGATCCTAGTGCTTGGCCATTGTCCTAGATTTTATACTCCATTTCATTTCATTAATAATATGTCTGTAGAATGGGGAAAATAACTGAAATGAATGCATGCATCGTATATGTCGATTCCTAAGCTTACTTGAAGAACAGGAATTAGATTATGATAGTTAATACTATACATTTCATTTTTTCTCCTTATTTTATGCATGTGATCTAGAAATTTATCTGTAATAAGCCAAATTAGTCTTATTTATCAAATTAAGCAAGGCAGAGATAAGATATATATATATATATATATATATATATATATATATATATATATATATATATATATATATATATATAATATATACATACAGTATATATACATAATTATACTATATACATATTATGCATATATATATATGTATATTTACAGTATATGTATGTGTATATACTTGTATATACATACATACATACATACATACATAAATATGACAGTTCATCACAGACAATTTCAGGATGAGTAGATCCAAACGTCACCCTTAGTACTTTACTGTTATTGCGTACAGTTTAGAGAGAATGTGAGACGTAGTTAAAATCCGGGGAGCGTTGAAATCTAAATCCTGTCAAGGAGGCTATTTTGACGTACGCCGTATTTCAGTGCAACTAATACTTATCTTGTTGCCATTGTTGTGGCGACAGTTTTCCTAGTCGTTGGGACGCCTGCAAGTTTTTGATCTCTCATTGTTGTGGTTTTTGTGTTTTTTCAGATTTTACCGGTATTTTTTCCTCCTGCTTGTTACAATATGACTTATTGTACGAAGAAACGGTCAGAATTTCTTATATTATGATGATAATTATTATTTTAGTCGTTCAGATTTTGTTGAATGTCGTTATCATTATTTATTATACCTATTTAGGCATTGTCGAATGCTATAACTTTCTATGTCATGATCACAGAAACAAAATGAGATCCACCATAGCAGACCTTTATCATTATTTTGAAGAAACTGCAAAAGAATGGTTTTGTTAATTAACTAAGTTCAAAGTACCGTTTTATGCTGCATCTGACTCTGTTAAGAAAGCGATTCAGTATTTTGTGTGTTATTTAAAGAAAATATTGTTCAATTCAACCTGTAAAGTTTTTTTGTATGTAGATCAGTGCTGGCGTTGGTGGAGAGCTTATTAAATTGCATTCGTTGTTAACACTCAAATTCATATGTGAAGGGCATGTTCATAAAAACAGGAACACTTTTCATTATACTGCATTGGAATTGCGATATAAAATTTAAGGCCAAAAGCCAAGTGATGGTACCTGCAAGGTCATTCAGCGCTGAGCATGATATTAATTGTCAGGAGAGGGTGGAAACTAAGATCGAAGAAAGGGAATATGAACGGAGGTATAGTAAAAGGAATGAAAGGGGTTGCAACTAGGGGCCGAAGGGACACTGCAAAGAACCGTAAATAATGCCTACAGTGCACTGTGTGAGGTGCACTGACGGCACTTACCCCCTACGGGGCATTATACTGTAGTGTACAAAGGCCCATTCCCCCCCCCCCCCTTTCCAGATGCTCACATTTAACTATTCATAACGTAACTGTATATGGTCATAATGTCTTTTATATTTGCACACAATATACATAAATTTATATAAAGCATTTATGAACCGTTCTCGGAAGAAAATGACGCAATTTTCGGTTGCTGTTTCTTAAGATGCCATGGCTGACAAACTGGTATTTCCATAGACCTTTCGTGGACGAACCCTTTATTCAAATGTCAGCCACCGAATTGTGTTGAGGCAAATCACTTTCTACTCAGACGTTGCCTTAGAAAATGACATTTCCGTTCTTTATTGTGGCAATGTTATCATTACGGTGTTGCTGAAGAAAGGTAGACAGACTGGGAGTATTTATTGTACGGTATTCTTGTCAGCGCTTTCTCGTAGAGGTTTTTAGTGATCTTGGCTGAACGAAGTCACAACAAATTGCTGCACACTTGTCGTTGAAACCGAAAAAAAACTCTTTAAACGTTGTACTTCCTGAGGCGAAAGCTAAATCTTATCTTTTGAATCAGCACGAGACTCGAAAACTTCTTTAATAGAAAGATTGAGCCAGATGGAAGGTTGAAAGGTTTAATTTAAGAAAACTCATTGTCCCAAGTGCTGTTATTATGGAAGAATAAAAAAGAAGTAACATGAAAGGTGTTCTGGTTTTTCCCTTTCGTTCGGTAGGACTGTGCGGGCGCGGAAGCCGGCAGCAGCTCACCTACTCCCCCGCCAGCCCAACGCCGTCCATAGAAAATGAATTAGTGGGCAGACTTAACTATTTTTGTATGTGCTTGGTGGACAGTGGTTAAAACGAGAGTCAATCATTCATTATCGTTTTAACCAAATGTGTTTATATTTATAGATTTTATTTATACACACGCTTCAGTTAGCCAAAGCCAGCGGATTTTGTAGGTATGAGCTGATGATTAACAGGGCGGTACACTAAACGCGTTCAACGCGACCAAACCATACATTTTTATGCTAATGCTAATATATATATATATATATATATATATATATATATATATATATATATATATATATATATATATATATATATACATATTTGTGTGTATGATTTATGTTAAAATTTCTAGTTACTGAAATATTTTATGTGCAATATTTGAATATAAATGTCTCGTTGGTTATATATTTAGCAGTAAGTGCTATTTAACCTATTTCTTGTGCCCACAAAACTATATTTCTGCCGTTGAAGATTTTACCAGTCGGTCATGGGAGCTTTAACAATTGCGAAGGTTTATTTATTTGTCCCTATTTATTGCTGCTGAAGCTTAGCATATACGACTTCATCATTGTTCCTCTTTTTTTGAGAATTTATATATATGCTATTTTTTTTTATAAAAGGATGAATATTTTCTCACGAAAAAGTAGTTTTATTTTTCTGTAAAAGAAAACTATTGAGATGGCAATTTTGTCTGTCCGTCCGCACTTTTTCTGTCCGCCCTCAGTTCTTAAAAACTGCTGAGGCTAGAGGACTGTAAATTGGTACGCTGATCGTCCACCCTCCAATCATCAAACATACCAAATTGCAACCCTCTAGCCTCAGTATTTTTTATTTTATTTAAGGTTAAGGTTAGCCATGATCGTGTGTCTGGCACTGCTATAGGTGCCAACAACACAGGCCACCACCGGGCCGTGACTGAAAGTTTCATGGGCCGTGGCTGAGTTTCAGTTGCACCGAAGAAACTTCGGCTCATTTTTTACTTGTTTTTATTTCATTTTGGCATGAGCCGTTGGGTTTTGCCACATCTGATATGATAGTACACCTGAACGGTTCAGTCAGTCAGGAATGTATCTATACACCTATAGGAGCTGATTGAGGGAGATGTGGTTATCAGGGGCAGAGGGAACAAGGTATACAGCGTTGGGTGACAAATGTTGAAAAACATAAATATCATGTTCAGTTCAGAGTCCGTCTTGTCTCGTAAATGCCTTACCTTGCAGTGTGATTTTTTTTTCCTAAGAAAGCGTGTGTCGTAGCGTGAACGTTCCGTGTAAATCAGTAGCTAGGACAAGGATACTAAAAGTGGTAAGACAGTGACTGAAACATTTCTGAGAAGCCATATTTGACCAACCGATTGTAATTTACTATGTTAAACAAGTAATTTTCTTGGCGACAACCTCTCTCTCTCTCTCTCTCTCTCTCTCTCTCTCTCTCTCTCTCTCTCTATATATATATATATATATATATATATATATATATATATATATATATATATATATATATATACATATTCATACATATATACATATACATATATATATGAATTTACTGTACATTCCGTTTGCAATATACACTATAGTAAGTGAAGACTTTCAATTCGTTAAGGTGTAATTTTTTGTTTGAAGGACATGAAACACAAGTATTATCAGCCTGTTTCAAACAAGCTGACCTTAACGAAATCAAAATATAGCCTCTTTTCATAAGAAAGCCCCTTTAACGGATAAAAGCATAACAGCATTGATTCATCTTTCCATAAATGTGCTTTGATGTAAAGAACGAATGAGAATCTGTACTGATTTTGATATGATGAATTGAGAGTTAGGAATATTGACAGAGAGTTTATCTCTTTTAGAAAAATAAATAAACGAGAAATTTCAAATCGGTGGTTACATCAGTTTTGTTGGTAACCTCTATAAGCATTTACAAGCCTATGGGGTTCCTCCAATGACCAAGATTTCCAGTCCGATTCTTCCATTGTGGAGGCCCCTGGAACACCTGTAATAACCAGACACGGTAGTTTTAATATTGGAAAAGCAGAGGGGTGGGCCTTGGATCCATTCCCTCAGTGCCTGAAGGACAGAGATACCTCATCATTGCCTTCCACAGCCATTGATGATAGCTCTTGTGCCTATTGATGGCGGCGGCGGCGGCTCGTTCATGACAACAAACACCGGCATAAATAACTGCCATTACAACACCCAATTGAGGCACCCATCCCCCACCTCAGACTCTCCTCATACCCACCTCCCCCACCCTCCTCTTTTTATGTTTATTACTTTCTGCTGGCTGTGACTGGCGGTCCTTCGTATGTCATTAGTGGGCAGTCATGGTTGCCCTTTTTCTTATAAGCAGGCCTACTCTTCTTTCATCCCTCCCTCTCCCCACTCTCCTCCCTTCTCTCTCTCCCCTCCCCCACCCTACAGGTATCCGTTTTACGTTTTCAAACGATTATAGTCATCGTTTCATTCTTCAAAGAGATTCCGTTGATCTTAAACTCATCGCAGCAATTATGCTTCGTGGTTTCATTCCATTGCCTGGCTTTTGGGTCTACATTCCATTATCCCACCTCAGATGGTTTGTAACCTTGTTTCTTGGTCCATCTTATTCTGTGATTTAAGTGACACTTGTAATTTCGAATTTTGTAAAAGAAATATAAATATATAAATAAAATTGCTTTGATGATGTTGGTCGGGTCAGTCATTAATTGGTGAATAATAAACTTATTCACTGTCACCATAAATGTATTATACGATGAGCTAGACTCCTGGCCTTGTCTTTATTCATTTTTGGTAATCCTAAATAGCTTAAGAACTTATAGCCATCGTAGGTCGTTAGTTTTGACATTCTGAAGCCATTTGACAAATTCTCACCTTAATGCCTTGCTCCTCTGTGATCCGTATCTCGTCCCCTATTTGGTCACGATGTATGTTTTAGTTGATGATGCCATATCTATTATTTTCCCTCCTGTAGACAGTCTTCTTCCTTCTTTATATACGAAGCCTTAGTGACTATCTTCTTAGCCAGAAATTTGCAGATAAATCTGCTAAGATTATCTCGACTTTCTCAGTCTTACTGTGAGCCCCGCTTTCATTGGTTTGATGGCATGAATTGTGCCTTGGATTGGAACGTACCAAAGTTGCTAGATTGATTGCCTGTGAAATAAATTCAAAATTGCCCCTTCCCCTGTCTTGCCGTCTAACGCTAATACAAACTTACCAGTAATTAAGGGAACTGTGGAGAATATATCCCTAACTTGTGGCGGAGTTTTTTTGCCTGAGAAGTAAATGTAAGATGTTTAGGAAGAAACATTGGTGCCACCACACTTGACTTGTTGTTTAGATGTGTGCCTCTCTTACTAAGTTCTCTTTGGCTCTGTAATAAGTGGTGTTTTTCATTCTTTGCACGCGTGTACTCACTTCTTGGGAGATTTGCATGTCACTTTCTTATTGATCGAGTTGAACTTCTAGCTACGTCTTGAATCCTTGTTGACATAATGTCGCCATCTCCTGCCCATTCTGCAGATACTGCTCTGCGCACTGATCTTGTGAGCTACCCAAGTGCCGTTACCCAAGTGCCGTTTGTATTTTTTCACCAGATTGGTACGCATGAAGCTTTACAGTGCCTTAAATATTTTGAAAATTGATGGGCACAGTATGCTGTCGATATAGGCAGCCCTTCACCTTAGAGTCGTAAAACTCGGCCTTCTCTCACATGACTCACTTTACTCCATCTGTTTAAATTGTAAGTATGTTACTAGCTAACCTGCTTTAGTAGCCATTGGTGTTGTGATATCTGGTAGCATTAGATGAATCAAAACAAAAATTTATGCACCTGAGGGGATAAATCCGTTTCTTGGTCATTATGGACAAATCTAACATACGGACAAACACACTCATTTAGAGGAAAAAGATGCTACCCCAAGTTCTGGCAGCATGGTTTTTTCTGTTTTAATTAAGAATTTCAAGGGCGAGTATTTAAGGTATTTAAAGAAAAGAAATATAATCAAGTTCGAAGAAAATTGTTCCCTCCACTCGCCCCCGCCCCAACCACCACCGCTGTATTTTGGTGTAGTAGGATTACTGAAACACTCATCGATAGATTTTTAGTGATCTTTTCATGGAAAGCTGGTTGTAGATTTCGGATGTGGCCGAACACTGCGTAGTAAAACGTCTATGGTTATAATGCATTTTACGCAAAGCTGGTTACAGGACTAATATGGAATATTTAAAAAAAATGGTTTGTTAGCCACAAGGATATTTTGAGTATAGGGATCAGAAGACGGAAATGGTTTTATTTAGTACATTTATTTTCTCTTGCCTTCACTTTCTCCTGATGAAAAAAGTTATCTGTTTTGTGAAAGCTTGTTTTGCAAGTTATCGTCCTTTTCGATGTTTTTTCCTAAGAATATAGGTACATTATGAATAGTGATTTGAATATCTGTGTCCGAATCTCATGTTTTTTTTTTTCACTTTTATTATTGGTAAGAATTTCATGATGCTATTCACATAGATACCCTTTATGAACTCGCCTTTGGGGAAATGCAGTTCCGATGTTTCATTATGGTGATGTTCACAACTTATTCGACGCCATGCTCGGTACGCTGCGTTGGAAACCGGCACTGCCCATCATGTCTCCCCTACCTTCCCGATCCCTTACCAATCCGCCCCCACCCGGGGAGGACAAACAGTTTTGCAGGGGGAGGGGTGGATATGTCATGTCTCACCTACCCTCCCGATCCCCTACCAGCCCCCACCCGGGGCGGACATACAAGAAAGATCCACTCGGATTATATTATTATAGATTAGGTAGTTAGAAGGTCTCTGCTTCTCTTTAACCTTCTTTGAGTGTTGGAATAGGATATGAAGTAATCGGCTGGAGAGAGAGAGAGAGAGGCGGTGAAGGTGGGGTCTACTTTAAAAAGATAATTTGTTCCAAAGACTGCTGGGAGTTGGTGATATGCTCATGATGACCACACTTTATATAGGATTTGCTGTATTAAAAGTAACAGCAACTCATTTGCATTCAATTGATTTAGCCTAGTTAATGGCCCAGCTTATTTTTATTATAAAAAAAATAGAATCGTTTATTTGGAAGAATACCTGGAAGTCTCACAACAACTTGCAAAGCAATCTTTCGAAGATTAACATTGTATGAAAAATGAGAACAGAGAGAAGAAACCCCATGAGTAAATTAGAAAACAGATAAATTATATAAACTGTATAAACAGCAATAAAAGTAAACAAAACTAGGCATGTTTGAGTGACACTTAAATATCATTGCTGTTACTTCCTCTCGTGAGTTTGATAGCATCCTCACTAATAACACTGCCAAGAAGAACGGTCCCATGTTTTCTGTTAACGGGAATGGAAACCTTTGATACTTTTCAAGCGTGACATCTTGGTGCCTAAATAAAAGGTGGATGCTAATACTCAACAATGCATGTGGCTTGAGTTCGTCCGTGACAGAGTACGGCCTGAGTCATAGTTACCACTTCGAGCAGTGTTGACTAGGACAAAGATCCCAGAAGGCCTCTTGATATCCTGGCATTACGTACTTCATCAGTGGTGGAAAGTAATATGCAGCCTGTTGCATTAATGAAATCCTAACACCTAGAATTCTGGCAGTCTTAGATGTGTAGATATGTATAAAGTACTATGCAAACAAATGTTCTTCAATGGGGGTTGGGTAGAGCTCTCGGCTAGCACGCTGTTGGCCCAGCGTTCGAATCTCCGACCGGCCAATGAAGAATTAGAGGAATTTATTTCTGGTGATAGGAATTCATTTCTCGTCATAATGTGGTTCGGATTCCACAATAAGCTGTAGGTCCCGTTGTTAGGTAACCAATTGGTTCTTAGCCACGTAAAATAAATCTAATCCTCCGGGCCAGTCCTAGGAGAGCTGTCAATCAGCTCAATGGTCTGGTTAAACTAAGATATAGCTAACTTGTTATGCAAACAGACTTTGAATAGAAGGTTATACCAAATGTGGTTTCATACTCAGAATCTTATGAGAGATTTAAAGGCAGAGGTAACAGTAAGTATTGTCAGGATTCAGAAGAACCAGTACAATACTGTAATAACTTCTCCGAGAATTATGGAATGGGAGCTCGGTGCAAGATTGCCTAATCTCTATAGTCGTATTTTTCTCTGGAGTTCAGCCGCATATCCAGCTGACTACATCATTTTCTTTTCAATTCTGAATCTCTCTTCAAATTAGTAGCAACATTCTTTTTAATGTGGGGTAACAAATTACGGCAATAAGTGTATTTTATTTGCATATTGTGCTGTTGTTA
The DNA here is from genome assembly GCF_040412425.1 of Macrobrachium rosenbergii. Taxonomy (NCBI): domain Eukaryota; kingdom Metazoa; phylum Arthropoda; class Malacostraca; order Decapoda; family Palaemonidae; genus Macrobrachium; species Macrobrachium rosenbergii. Next base: position 29,426,233 of record NC_089780.1, on the reverse strand, counting down.
TTTGTAGACCAACAGTCATATCACCATTAAATATTTAAAACAACAAAGGCCTTAGAATACTACCCTCTGGAACACCAAATAAGTTGTCTGGGCCCCCAAATACACCAAGAACTCTCCACCACTAGTCACTTAAAATACTGCATATAAGGTCAGGCATGTAGCTTGCTACACCTAAATTTACAAAGTTTATAATATTTAAGCCTTATGGTTATACAAGTGAAAGGAAACAGTAAAACTACTGTGAATAAATGTGGACTCAGTTTTTGTCATGAGTGCTTTGTTTCATCCTGCGGGCATATTGCCTGTAAGTAGGAAACTGTCCTGATTCCAGGTACTTCAAGGCTTGAGAAGCAACTCGAAAAACATGTACGGAATCTATATCTTTTTTATGTCTATTTGAGTGTCTGAATTATAAGAATTTTAAGACAAACAAACCTTAAATTGTGTTATAGCAATAGAACCTCAAACCCACATCCTCCAGACTTCACTTTTACATCCTTACTATAGGAACACTTTGAAAATGCACCTTTGTATTATGATGATGTTCACGTAGAGGAGACCTCAGGCAGGTCGTTCGTCATTAGATACTATTCACCCGCGTGACGACTCTGAAGAATTTCACTCCTCAAGTAAATACGATTCACATATAAGTACACATTAAGCTTTCAACGCTGAAGTGATGCTATTCTTCTGAGTATCGTTCATGAGAAATTACAACAATCCTCAAGATGTTTTCTGCAAGTCATCCCGACATTCCATAAACAAAATGCAGATTACTGTATTTATTATAGAGTAAATGTTTTCAAACAGAATATTGTGTGCCATGAAATTTAAAAAGGACAAAAATTAATCAGGATATCACATAAAAAACCTCAGAGTGTGCTGGTATTACAGCATAGTTATTGTTAATAATGGCAATAACGATACTAAAATAATAGTTCGTCTGTTATTCTGAGTTTTAATCGTATACACGAAGGTATTTTCGGTGAATATCGTTAAATACCTTGTATTTTTCTGTGAAATCTAGAATTCACCCTGAGAGAGAGAGAGAGAGAGAGAGAGAGAGAGATGGGGCATCCACATGCCACCAGTAATCATGTAATGATGCGAATGGCCGCAGAACAAACATTGTCCACCAAGTACTGTTATTACCCGAAGGGGAGATGGAGGAAAGAATGGAGTTGGGGGGAAAGCTCGTAGAAGGAACTTTGGAAGAATAATGATGGAAAAGAGGAACCGAGAAAGAAATATTTGTGATTATTATAGTTAAGGAAAGAAAGAGCGGTAACTGAAAGAAACGGCGTGGGGTGACGGTTGTCAAGAAAAGCACCGAAAGGTATGGAAATCTTTACTGCAATAATAATGCTGCTATTAAAATTTTTTTTTAGCATAAAGGCATTTGCCTAGAAGACAAGTGGCTTATGACAAAAAAAAGGCAACAATTCATGCTAAATCTGTGATGAATCCCACATGCCAAAAATTACCCACGGCTTATCAGTTACTTCGTCTACATACAGAAAACTTATCAATTGTACAAGGCCCAGCCTTACACAAAGGCCTCTTTTAATCTCTGTTTTGCCTACACTGAGGATCTTTCGTTCTAACACTTTTGGCACTTCTGCCCATCAATTTCTAGGGGCCCATCCCCTTTCTCCCAAGACTTCATGGTTATACACCCCTATCATCAGACTCTCCGTTTCTATTTTCTGAAATGACCGTTATTATTAATTAAATAAACTCTTTTATCCAAATTTAGTATTTCTATATGTGTGGGTGGTCACAAACTGGTTGATAACAAGTTGGCGACCTTAAGTGGAGAATGAATATTTGGCAATGTTGGATAATCGTATAAGCACTAATTACGATGTTCAGGACTACCAGTCAGTCGCTGACTTGTCTCAACCTGTTTGTGATGTGTGAGGGATAAGCTATCGATGTGTATTTATGACATGCTGTACTGCAGTGTGGACGCACCTTTATTTCTTACCAATTTACCAACCTTACTTCGCTAACAAAGTAAAGTATTTGGTCAAGAATCCTTTCAAACGTTTGGACTTTTGTATTCATAGATAATAATAATAATAATAAATGATGATGATTATGGCAGTCGTTACCAAAGGATCATCACCATCGCTAAATATAAAACCGCATCCAAGAAAGCACATATTATCCCGTGGGACAGGTACTGAAGGAATCTGGATTATCGGAGTACATATATCACTACTCTGTTTGTAGTCACGAAAATTTTAGGCCTATCGCATCGCCATTAACGTATCTGTAGTTAATGGGAGCAGCATAATTACGTGTAAGCTTGGTATCATGTGCCTTACGGTGTTTATTTTTTATTTTTTTTATTTAAGAGGTCTGTATCAATACAGCTGATCGTACATAGCGTATTTTCCATGCCAAAGAAGACATCCTGCTGCTAAACACGCAATTAGTAATAGATGCATATTTTATGAACTTGACACAGCTTAAAATATAGTTGTACTAGGTTTGGGCGCTGATTGAATTTTATTGTAGTACTGTAAAAGAACAGCGTACGGCAACTGTCATATATTTGTTAATTGTAAGCAGTTATAAAGTGTTATGATTACCCAGAATTCTAAAAGTTGGTTATGCTTAAAATTCCATTTTTTTACAGCTTATCTTTACCATACTGGAGCCGTTATTGGTGCCTCATGGCAGTCATCGATTAACCACTGTCTTTATAGCTTTCACGTCTGTGTATGAGAATTCTGTCCTTTCTTCTGTGTACCCAAATACCTGTGTCCTTATTAAAGATGAATAAATATTATTTTCGGCACACTGAGTTTTCTGAAAAGAAAACTATTGTGCCGGCTTCGTCTCTCCGTCCGCACTTTTTTCTGTTCGCACTTTTTCTGTCCGCCTTCAGAGCTTAAAAACTACTGAAGCTAGAGGCTGCAAATTCGTATGTTGATCATCCACCCTCCAGTCATCAAACATACCAAATAGCAGCCATCCAGCCTCTGTAGTTTTTATTTTATTTAAGGTTAGAGTTAGCCATAATCGTGCTTATGGCGACGATATAAGCCAGGCTATCAACGGGCCGTGGTTAAAGTTTCGTGGGCGGTGGCTCATACAGCATTGTACCAAGACCACCGAAAGATAGATCTAGTTTCGTTGGCATTGATTAAACGCAGTAGCGGCTGTACAGAAAACTCGATTGCGCCGAAGAAGCTTCGACGCATTTTTTACTTGTTTTTGTAGTAGTCGAAACTCGATGCTAAGAAATAGTGCTTGTAGAACAACGTAGATGCAAAGAGTGGAATATTTATGCTCGTATTTATGCACTTACTCATACTTCACATACGGTATTTTTCTTTTATACGAGAGAGAGAGAGAGAGAGAGAGAGAGAGAAGAGAGAGAGAGAGAGAGAGAGAGAGAGAGAGAGAGAGAAGCTCATTAGGGAAAATGACGCCGTAGAATGAAAGGATAATTATCGATTACGACTAAAAGCATTTTTAAAAAGTGAAAGAGGATAAGCAATGAAGTAGATGACCCTTGGTGGGTTCAGATAAGAGGAAAGATCTTAATAGACTATGTTATAAATAATGGCTAGTTCTGTCACAAGTAATGGCTGGTTCTAACACGGCAAAGGGAAGCGTGCTTCAGGATGTGCAAGAGGATGAAATATTGACCAAAATGTGCAACTCTCGTGCTGTCATTTCCACCTCGTGTGCATGATTGAAAGGGTCATCGAATTTGTGTACTTCAAAGTCTTCAGTTACCAAAAGTCAGTGTGAGACCAGAGGTTTTCGCTTGTGCTGTTTACAGTCTTGAATTATTATAAGTACAGGTTTAATGTATCTTTCATTCAACTATTTTATCCACCCATGTAAAGAGATAACAAAATTTGGAGAACTATTAGCAAAAACCAGTTCTTAAGATTTAGTAAGGGTTAAAGGATCATCATATATTTCATGGCAACCTTCTGTCCGTCCGTTTTTTCTCGCTATCATTAATGACTTTTTAAGGTGCTAAAATGGTCTTGCTGAATACACTATATATATATGTGTATTGTCACCCATCTGCCATGATTGGCATCCTAATTTTGTATATAGCTCTGCTTTTCATTTTGTGGAAATGTACAGTTCATTCCTGTACCTGTTTTTAAGATCCCTGGTTGTATCTTTAGTTGTCCCGTTTTCAGAGTGCTTTTGTTTTCCCCGCCTTCTTTAAGTTTTCTTCGGACCACCAATTTCATGCATAGTTAGTCTCACCTGGTCCTCTACTGTGATAAGTGTCCTATTGGAGTAGCTGTCTTCTTATTCTTCAGTTTTTGTAATGTATTAATGTTCTATTATATAAGTCTTGAGTGAACCTTAGTGAAACTGGTAACGTAACTCATATTTAAAATTTAGTATATTAAGGTTTATTGATTTTGGTATTTGTGCGGTGCAGGATTGTTTGAGTGTTTCCTGGTTTATGCGGTGAGAAAGGGATTAACGTAATTATGTAAACTGTTTCAATATTAAATATTAAAGTGTTAATTTTTGTTCTGTTTGAAATTAAACCTTTCCTTACTTATTTTTATGTGACCTATGGAAGAACTTTTTTATTCTCTGAACCTTGGCCATAAAGCCGTCACAGTATGTATGTATATATATATATATATATATATATATATATATATATATATATATATATATATATATATATATATAGCGTATTGTGTGTAAGCTGCTTTGGTAAGTTTTTTACTTGTTCTACAAAAGTGCTTTTCAGTTTGGGGAATCATAATGTTAATGATGAAAGACTCAAGGACCACTTAGTAATTAATCTTGTTTATTCAAGATATGCAACCTTCTTACCTTATTAACAAACAAATTAACAAGAGCAAGTACTTTTCTCAAAGTGCAAATGCATCAGTTTAAGCTGCAACGTTAACAGCTTATTTGTGCAGTTTGCATAGCTCCCACAAGAAGCTCAAGTGGAAAACACGCAGCAAAGAAAAATGAAGTTGTGGTTATATATTTTATTATTATAGTAAATTTAGATAAAGAGAATATATATACAGCACTATTTTTATGCTTATACTTATGCCTAAACCTTTAAGAAATCCGTTACGGAATTTCATATCTCGTATATAGTGTGATATAACAGTAATGTCTGATGTTATTTCTTACATTTATGTACTCCTGCGCTCACACGCAAACATCCCTTTCGTCCAACCCATTAATTGATGGGAATGATAAACTACTATGCAAATTCTACTGGGATCAGAGCAAGGTATTTGTCATTCTGTTAATGGCAGGGTTTGTCAGTTAAAAAGACATGTGATGTTAATCTGAAAGGAACTTTAACCGGATAATTGTACCTGTAAGGTCATTAAGGTTACCGGAAACGCCGGCCTTGTGTTTGGGATCGCTACTGACCCCCTTCTTTTGGAAAGGGATAATATGGGAGTAATCTTATATCATTAAATGTATGTAAAGTTGTTGGTGTGTGTATATATATATATATATATATATATATATATATATATATATATATATATATATATATATATATATATATATATATATTATATGTAGTCGTGTGCGCGACTGTCTGTGTGTTTGTTTGTTTGTTTGTTTGTGTAAGTGATAAATATCATACTTATGCTTGGAAAACACGAGAATCAATGGGAACTGTCCGATTTCTTTATGAATGGAAAGTTTTAATGGTAAATAGCCTTATACACACACAAACATACACACACACACACACACACATATATATACACATAAAAGTTAAGTATACCTTAGTTTTACCAGACCATTGAGCTGATTAACAGCTCTCCTAGGGCTGGCCCGAAGGATTGGACTTACTTTACGTGGCTAAGAACCAATTGGTTACCTAGCAACGGGACCTACAGCTTATTGTGGAATCCGAACCACATTATAGCGAGAAGTAAATTCCTCTAACTCTTCACTAGCCGGCCGGAGAGTCGAGTCGGGCCTAGCGAGTGCCACAACTCTACCGACTCGCCCAACGAAGAGCTATATATATACATACATATATATATATATATATATATATATATATATATATATATATATATATATATATATATATATATTATAAGTTGGCAGTATCGCCTGGAAGTTAGATGCTAGCAGCAACCTTCCCTGGGGATTCGAACCGTAGACCAGTGAAGTAGTAGGTTGGCGCTTAGTCCACACAGCTACAGAGAGCAGAGGCTGACAATAAATTTCACTTTATCTCTCAGAATATGGCATTTTCCTGTGTCCTGTCAATAAGTAAGAAACGAGGGTAATTATTAGTTAATCAGTATTTTAGTTTTCTTCAGGTGATCTGGGTGTTGGTGAATGATATACAGGAATAGTATCTTAATTAAATTAATGATATAGGTGAAAATTAGGCTTTTTATTTTGGGTAATTGTACGGAAGATTGAGTTCTCAGGCCTGAATTAAATATAAAATATTTTGATCAAACAAGCCTCTTTATAGTTATTTTCTTGCTCTGACTTGCTTGTGCAGTACGACACACGACTGGTAAAAGTATAAACCTAATGAAATTAGGCAGCGTTCGTTCTTATGTAGCTTCTTCCTTCAGGGCACTGCTCCTCGTACTTTTTCCTGCACGGGGCTCACTGATGGACGTTGACTCCAAGTCCATTGAATTATTACAGCGCATTCCTACATTTTAGCGCTTTGGCCTTCATTTCCTCCTCCTCCTCCTCACCCCACATCCCTTGGCTTCCTCCCCCCCCCTTTTTTTTTTATTTCAGTGTTCATTCCCTTCTAGCTGCGGTTTCCCGATGATGGTTAATTTGTGGCTATTTCCTGCGAAGTATGTGACCAGTAAATTGATCATATAAAAAGTTGTATTGATATAATCGTCTTGGAACTGCAAGAGAGGTGTCTATTTTATGAAGTGATTGTGTGTTCAGCACCATTCACTAAATTCTTGTGGCTATGGTTAGCTACCTTGAGTTGAAGTGTCTTATTATTATTATTATTATTATTATTATTATTATTATTATTATTATTATTATTATAGCAGCAGTTAGTAGTAGTGTCTTTTATGTTATTAAATGTTTTAATTTACTCAGAGCAAGTATTTTCCCCATGTCTTTGAAAGATGAAGAAAAAAAAAAAGGTTTGCACTCGTTGTTATGAGACTTGATTAAGATTCGACTGATGTTTTTCGAGAAGGTTATTTGAAAACGTCGTCGGGATCACTGATAGTAAATCAAAGCTAAAAGGTTGTTTGATTAGACTTATCGGGTTGAGCTACTACGAAACGTCTACTCTCTCTCTCTCTAATGGCCCTGCGGTGTTTTTGTACCGGTTAGGTGCTGAGTTGTGAAATATTATTGAGTGATGAATTATTTATGTATTCACTCTTGCCATAGGTTGATATACACTGGTAATGGATAACTTGTGTAAGGGGTTCGTTCAATATGACCTCTTGTTTTAACATACATTTCGCGTTATTTTTTCTTTACTTTTTTTGCCGGTATCAGATCCAGTAGAGTCAACGGAGTTCCACTGACTTCCCTTTGGATTATGTGGAAAATTGAAACCTGACACTATTTGGACTTCTTTTAAGTATCATATCCTCACCCTACGCTGGACTTGGGCTATTTGGGAATTTCGATCTTTTTTGACAACGAAAAGCACTCAAAGCGCAACCTATCCCACTGCAGAGCAATCAAAAATAAATACGCTGAGATCTCATAGAAGCCTCGAAATTGATGTTCCACTTTTTTTTTTGCAGTATTCTTCGTTGTAATTATTAGTATTTTGTCCGTGTTATCGTAACATTTGCATGCACAAATGAATATATATAATATATATGTTTGTAAACTTTTATCATTTTAAACCATTTGTTCTAATAGGCGGTGGTTCCAGAAATTAAATAACCCAACGTTAACGTTTATATATATATATATATATATATATATATATATATATATATATATATATATATATATATAAAGTTTGATACTAAGGTTTAAACAAAGTTAAAAAAAATACAACGATATATAGCGTTTTTGAACGCGCTTGAGAATATCGAAAATTATTTCTTCATATACAAAAATACACACATACATGTATAATGTATATGTAATTTATATATATATATATATATATATATATATATATATATATATATATATATATATATATATATATATATATATATATATATATATATATATATATATATATATATATATATATATATATATATATATATATATATATAAACATACATACACGACAGACAGAGAGTTTGTATTTTGATAATGATTGAGTTTTGCGCGAAATTTAATGCTGAATTTACTTGTGTGAAGGGTATTGGTATATCTTCAACATTTGGTTGATAACTACAATTGCGTATATTGTAGGGTGACCTCATAGTGACCCACAAGTGATTTTTTTTTTCATTACCGTGCTGTATAAACATCGAAGTGTGTACAGGAAATATTAGACAGAAACCGAATGCTTATATGTAATGGGAACAGAGGCAAGGACAAAGACTAGGAGAAAACAAAGGAAAGTTGGGACAGATCTGACAAAGGGAGGAGGAGGAGGAGGAGGAGGAGGAGGAGAAGGAAGAGGGTGAGGAGGAGTCAGCATGAATTTTAATGAACGACAAAATATAGCAAAGTAAACAAGGGAAGGTGTGATAAAAAGGTATGTGACTCAGCTATCGTAAGCATCGAATAAGCATTAATGAGTACATTTAAATATCTACAAAGGGATTAAAGATTCAAATCAAAGCCTCTCGCAGCATCAAGACGCGCTCTTCACACACCACTTCATCCCAGTCTCCCCGTTTCCGCCCGTCCCGCCCCCACCCCGTATCCTCATCCTCCTTCTCCTCCTCCTCCTCTTCCCCCCTTCCCCTCTTACGGCATACCTCCCGATCATCCCTCTTCCCCTTCTCTGGAACTTCTCTCCCTCTCCCGATTAAGGCGAAGCGTATCTGCAGGTGTGCACAATCACGTCCTCGGCTTTGTTCGTGACCGGAAGTCGGATGGCCAGGTACACATCTGATTAAAAAGAAAAGAGAGAGAGAGGTTTAGTTTTTTCCCCTTTATTGAAAGAGAGAGAGAGAGAGAGAGAGAGAGAGAGAGAGAGAGAGAGAGAGAGAGAGAGAGAGAGAGAGATTTGGCTTTTTTTCTGAGTTAAAGGAAACTGTCCTGATCGTGGTATGGGTAATGATCCATAGAAATGTTTGTCCTGAATGATGATGGGGTTCACCGCGGGTGTACTTTAGGACCTCTTAATTACAATTTCTTGGTCATTAACCAGCTGTCGTATTTCCACCTCAATGAATGGGATTAGGTATAGGATGGTTCTTTAGTATTAGGAAAAATGTATATTTTTACTGCACTTGTTTATATTTGTGTTTATAGCAGAGACATGCTACGATGAAAAATATATAAGTATAGGGAAAAGGAACATAGCTGGGCTAACACGCCTTTTGAAAAATAGAATGCTATAGCGACCGAGGGAATTCCAAAGCCAGTCCATATAAAAAACGGAACTGTTCCCGAAAGGACAAATAGAGGAATTCTAATTTCCACAAAGTAAATGTGAGAAGGGGAACTCTGAGGGTGTTACCAGACCTTATTTTATGTAATTCAATTTCCATTACTCCGTTTACAAAATTGTTTTCCCGTACATTATTTAAGGACTTTTTTATTATTATTTTTTTTTTTTTACTTTAGCTTTACTATAAAAACACCCGGGAACTGACAGTCATTTATTCAAAAGGTAGTGTAATAATCAGATGTGCATCATTATTAAGCATAAATTTTAGGATATTTCGTATGAGTAGTGTATTAGAGGCTGTTTATTCATTTTACATGTAAACGATAAGGTAATCAGAACTAATTAAATGAAACAATTTTTGTAATTAAAACGTTTCAGTGTCCAATTCTCGGGGAAATCTCGTTTGTACGACAACGTTACTGTTATTATTGTTATTTTTTGAGGGCCCCTTAGTTAATACCGCAGTCTTAACGGTAAAATGTATTAACATGACAGTTCTTACTGTTCAGTCCTTTTCATTTCGAGATTGTTGATAAAACGTATTTTGAGGTCATCTGGAAGGCTCTTGTTTGTTTTTGTTTCTACCTAAAGGACTGTGAGATGCAGTTGTGGGGTCGCAGAAGAAAAGGGAGTAATGCAAGGTACTTTATTATATTTTTTATGTAATAAGGTGTGTGTGTCTAAGCGATTAATGACAATGATACCGGGAAGAGAATTGGTGACTGAATTGAGCCAGCTGACAAGGGAAAGAACGAGAGTTTGAATATCTGTTACAGAACAGCAAAGTTCCCTCTCTCTCTCTCTCTCTCTCTCTCTCTCTCTCTCTCTCTCTCTCTCTCTCTCTCTCTCTCTGAGATCAGTGGCTGCTGAATGAGAATCACTTGCTCTTTACATGCACGTGGCTCTAAATTGACTGAAATCTTTTGACGCTGATACTTTAGTTTTTTAGTAATAATCTTCGTTACTGATGCATGGACTGTTCTGAAAATGGAAAAAAAAAAAAAACATAGAACTGTCGCATCCCACAGACAGAACTGTCGCATCCCACAGACAAAAAATTATTGTGACACCTATAGGTCATGTGGAACGCCCTTTAACACCAACCGTAGAAACCCAGATTTGAGGCATATGATAGATTTCAGCCATGTGACATTCACAACATATTTACTATTCATAAGCCTTGTGGCAACCATACGTCCTGAGTAATTACCACATTGGTGGCAAAGTCCCATACACACACATACTATATATATATATACACACACATATATATATATATATATATATATATATATACATATATATATATATATATATATATATATATATATATACATATACATATACATACATACATACATACATACATACATACATACATACATAATGGAAACCCTTGATCAAAATGAGTTATATGTACAGTATGTCACATTTATTAGCCTGTGAAATATATAAGTTAAGTTACTTTTGCAAACCAAAGGTATATCCTTTCACAAGATAATTATAAGCCAAATGAGCTCTTAAATATCCTGAAGGCAAGTTTAGCCTTGATCCTTATGGCATCAGCATCTTGAGAGCACCCATAAATTCATAAGTTATATGAGTTCAGTGACATTTATGACCCAAACAGCGATGCCTGATAACAATCATATGCAATATTTAAGATATTTGCTATGCGATAGCTGTAATAAACATTAAGACTTGCATAAGCCAGTGACTTCTGTCAGCTCAGTGTAGTCATAAATAAAGTGAATTTTAAAAACTCAGGTCTTTTGAACGAGATGACATCGTGGTATAAGATTTGAGAATTTGTAGTTACCCTGCCACGGGACCACAATTAATGGATGTTTTTGTACATTCAGTTGAAATTGATGTCACTGTGTGTCAGGTGCATTTGGAAAAGGCTAAAATAGACTCAAATTTTTCCAGAGTTGGTTCTTTAATTCTTATGCTCAAGTACATTATATAGGAAACCCTGTTCCATGTTAAATGGCTAAATGAGTAAAGGAGGTGAATTAGTAAATCTCATGGTCATTAAACAAAGATCAAGTTTAGTAAACTAATTAAGGTCAATTTATTTCGGAGGACTTCTCATATACTTAACAGCTTTGGTGATTTTGAAATTGTCATCACTGAGTAATCTCCTAGAGACCGTACTTTTGCAAAATATAAGAAAAGTACCCCATGAAAGTACGTCTTTGAAATAACATGAAATGGTGAGCTTAGATTTAAATGTCTAAAGGACTCTATAGTAAAAATTATTTTGTGATTCCATGTAAATGATTTGCATGAAGCCTTCCCCTTCTGGGCGACAAATGACGCCAATTGTATCGAGAATCGAGGCGGCTTTAATTCGCACTGAGTATCTGCTGCAGCCGGTGGAGTATTATTTGTAAAGGGCTGTCGATTTGGATATGCCACTGAATAGCACACGTGTGGCTTGTTTATTGATTTTAGCACTCCCAGATGTTTTCCTATTCACAGTCACCAGGTGAATCGATGGTGAGTGACCAGATTTGGCTCCGTTGACGAAGGTACATCGGCGTGGACAGTGAGCCTTTTTTAATTAGAGCCACGTGTTCTTTTGTTCGTGCGATGAACGATAACGATACGCGTAACTTGCACATTTGGTGAATGATTCAAATCCTGGACTACCACAGCGATAGATGCGCCGCGTTGAGTATTTAAATTACTCTGCGTAAATTCGAACAATTGCAGGATTAGCATATCATTAGTCTTATTTTAAAAGGCGAAATAAGACTTTTTATTGAAAACTGGAGATGGAATTAATTTTTCGATCTTTGTAGAATTTCAAGGCAAAATTTCTGTAGGACTTTTAAGGTAAAATTTTGGCCTAACATTAACAGCGATTTAAGTTGTTATATTTGTTTATATCATCCTATGTTTGCAGTTTAAATACGTCACAAATAAAGTTGTACAAGAAATTTAAAATAAAATATTTATTGACTAGTTATTGCTATAACTTTTACCTTGTATTTGGATACGAAGTGTCAAATGTTTTCTTTATTCTTACTTTTCAGCACAAAAGTCATCATATATTTTCTAGGAAAGGCTCAGTTAGGGGTATTGAAAATGGCGGTGCTTATACTGTAGTTTGTGCTTGATACAAAAGTAATTTTCTAGAAAATTTATCATTATTATTATTATTATTATTATTATTATTATTATTATTATTATTATTATTATTATTATTATAACAGTTTTGCATTACAAAGAGCATAGTGTAGATGGTAAAACGACGAATTAGATTATTTGAAAAGTATTCACATCCATCAACATTCTATTCTATAAGCAACGACAAGATCATGTTCGTAGAAAATCCGTAAGTCATTTTTCTGAGCTGAAATTTTTATTCCTCACTTTAGTACTGAAATGTACTGTTTCTTGATTTGATTCGAAACAAGATGTTCCGTTCACGAATTTTACCGTATTTGGGGTTGTAACTGTAAGAAGCATAATCATTTTATAAAGGAAATTATCGATAAGCATCCGTATCACTTTCGTTAATAATAGACTTCATAGGGAAATAATTTTGGTGGTCAGTATTTCAGCTTTTCTAATCTAGGCTGTCATCAGCATTGGACGTACAAGCCGACTGTTAAAGCCAGCGGTCCCATATGTACTGTACATATCGATCCGCACATGGTAGAGTGGCACGCAGCTGCTGCCTGAAGTGGTCGTGCCACTTTGAAATTGGGCCACTTTTTGCTTATCTCTTGAATTGGAGCGACTTTTATTTGCCTTTGGAAATGAAGCCACTTTGCTTTCCACCTGGAATCGAGTGGTTTGAAACTGAGCGGCTTACTTTTGTCGCTTGAGATTAGACCACTTTTTGCTGACCTCTTACTCTAAAGTGAATCTGTTGTGTCTTTCAAATCTAAAATTCTGTGTTTTCCATTCCACTTGAAGTAGAGCAGCTTGCGCGCGTGGTATGCCTTTTTTTATTTGCACTATGCTGGTATAAATATCGTATGTATGTATGTGAATAGAGGTAGAGTAGATTGAGATT
>NC_089780.1:29405165-29407665 GCF_040412425.1 Macrobrachium rosenbergii | reverse complement strand
TATCAGTCTTCTGGCATCTCAGCACTGCTGCTACTCTGCTTTCACAGTGTGAAATTTTGCGGGCAGTTATTCCGTGTTGCTAACTTAAGAACTTTTTTGGCGCTCTGGCCTTTATTCTATGATATAACTAAAAAATTAGCTACAAATCACTTCGTTTTAAAACACTTCTTCCCTATCTGTTCCTAATGCATCCGTAATATTACAACAATTATAATAATAACCCTTACCTTGTTTTCTTTAGCTTTGGTTCTGTCACCCTTAGGGGCCAACACCTAGAACTCAGAACATAAGCAATAAATGTAATTACTAAGATGACTTACCTTAACCTTAAGGGATGACATAATTTATCAATGTGCAGTACCCCAGACCGGGGAAACTTTGAGGTCGGCAAAATGAAAAAAAAATCACATCAGTGGAAAGAGAATGACGCATACATTCACATTGTATAAATGAAAAAATTCTAAAAAATTTTCCCTACCTTCCACGAGAAGTTGAAAATGACTATTTACAATCCCTTGTGGGGCCTCATTTACAAGACAATTGTAAATTTTCCCAACTTGTATATGTTTTTTCTAATAAATAAATTTACTGTATTTTGTAAAATTATTATTACTGCTCACACAATATCAAAACAGATAAGAAATAAAAGCAGTAACAAATTTTTGGCATATTTGTTGTAAAATATTTACGTAAATTTACAAGAAGGAAGATTCAGTAACTTTTTTTTTTACTTTTACATGCTTTTTCTAATTTTTCTTTGTAAAATTACATTTACAACCGACATACTATCGTAAAAGACAAAAACAAAAAACAACAGCAACCATTTCGTATATTTACAAGCAAATTTACAAAAAGACTCTTGAGAGAGAGAGATGCAGTACTTTTCCCCTGATACTGGCCTAACTCTCATGTCTGTATAAAAGTTGCCATTAGTGAATTTATAGCATATAGAAGTATTAGCACCTTTGTTTCAAGTCATTATTACCATATTAACAGTGGTGCATAATTCTGCTTCACACTGAAGCTCAATCCGTCCACCTCCCCAAACCTGTTTTACTTCACACTGAGGCTCAATCGGTCCCTTAAGGGTTAATATTACATCTGTTTAACAGAATGGGAAGGTCGCCTTTCAAACCAGTAAAGTAACTTTAAATTGAATTTATTTACGAGCTGAGCAATCAGAAAGTTAATATGAAATGGCTGACTGAGCAGCAAACAAGGCACATGCACTGTGTAATAAAAGTAAGACTATGCGTAGCAAATAAATAAATCTGAGAAGGGCTACAGCCCTGAAAGAGTTGGACACGCAAATGAAAACCACTGCTGTTGAGACTGGCTGATAATTAATGGAGATTTTAGCACAGCATGAACACAGATGGGGGCCAGTCATGTGCCCCTGGACCGCTGGTGGTCAGAAGAGTCTGGCACGTAGCAAGATGGCAGTTAAATGTCTAAGGCTATTTGGTTCACAAGGGCAGGGGCAGAAAACTCGAAGAGCCAGATAATAGGACTATTATTGCATCTGCATGGAGCTCGCTTGCAAAAGATGAATTCTGGCCACAGAAGTCCCAACACATGGCCAGTGTAACAGGGAGAACAGCACCAGCTTAGCGCTGTCGTGATCTGATGCGGAGTGAATGAGAGAGGTCACCGAGGCATCCCCATTCGATTTCTAGGGCTGGGCACAGGACATTGGTCGATCTGGAAGAAGCAATAACAAGCAGCACAAAGGCCGAAGGGAAATTGGTCTTATAGTTAAGACTACCTAAGAGTGAGTATAGAAGCCCAATTACAGTCCTGACTGGTCTTTTTTCCCTAATGGCTTTCTGTCCCCCAAAATCATGCAATGCTGGGGTTAAGACGTCTACATTTGTCCCCCCACCAGTGGGATCTCCTCCAGCCTCCATTAAGTTTGATTTCCGAGCTAATGGGCTGGAGGGACGAAATTTCTAAATACATGAAAATATATATATACACATACATACATATATATATATATATATATATATATATATATATATATATATATATATATATATATATATATATATATATATATATATAATATATATAATGTACATCAAGTGCACTTTGGCCTCTACAGCTAACAGCTGTTTCATCCATTCAGTTCTACTATGAGACTACACTCCAATATACAGATGAGCAGAGCCAAAAGTTGACTGAAAAGCAGGAAACTAAAATTGAAACTTAATACAAATTCCAAAGTAGAAAAATAGAGATTAACAAATTTGACAGGCCTTGATACGTCTCAATTAATCCTCCAGCTCCAGAGAGAGCCCCAGAAGTGTGCACCATCTCTGCATCCAACACAGATAATATTGAGAGGCCTCCATGTCTCTTCAGAATTTAAATCTGCAAACCTCCCTGGTTTCAGGCTCCTTTGGTCCCTCAGGGGCCAAAGTGCTCTCTATCACAAGGGTTGACATCAGTATCTAATGCAGCTCCAATTGAGAGGCTTGCAGGCCTCCAGGATGCATAG